>NC_142795.1:50860254-51037597 GCF_049724085.1 Artemia sp. Qi Xiang Cuo
AAAAATATCCCCGGATGTCCCCTTTTGTAAATAAACTTTTTGATTTACTGATGCTTTAACCCCCCCCCCTTGACCCCCCCCCTTCTGAATCTGAATCTCAATTTGTGCTCAAATTCTGTCGATGTAGCTATGGAGAACATTCACAGGGTCTGTTAAAATAATGCTCCCGTCAATCACGTTTTCCTCGGGTGGGTTAAAATCTACCCTATATGTTTGTAAGTGAATTAGAGCAGACTCTAACAAATAAAATTCACGTAGTTCCGGGGACATACCACTATTTTCATGTCCTGCACCTTTTTGAACAGGATCCAATTGACTAATAGTAAAGTCGTCGTCAAAAATGTCCCCGGAAAAATTAGGACCAACAATTTGCATTGTTGTTGCTGTATCATTAAGTGAAATGGTGGGGGGTGACGTAGAATTGTCAATAACACCACCCCCAGTCTGTTCAACTGCAATAGTTGGAGATGGCAGGAGGTCCCCTAGACCTGCTAGTACATATTCCAAGGTGTTTGGGGACAATTGATCGAGCCAGCCTGTATTGTCCTGTGACGTAATTTCTATATGAGGACCCGATTCAGTTGCACTAGTAACATCGCCTAAATGCTCATGCATAAATCTATCTACCAAGTCCGGATCCTCTATCATATCAATGTCACAAGTTAAATCATCTAGGCTAGCTATATCCCCAAAAACATCGTTAAGAGAACCCCTATGCCATTCCATATTATCTACAACTAATGTAGGTTCGTCTCTGAACTCCAGTGGCGGTGATAGAATTGGTCCAGTAAATGCTGATGTTTCATCACCCAATGATGATGCTATTTCATTAATCTGTAGAAAAAAGGTTTTATTTTCTATGTGAAATAAGTATTATTTTATAAAGTTGAAAAATCATGTTCATTTCTAGTCGTATGTTTACCTGAATGGGGGCCGGGTGGTCCTTTTGGAGCCCGGGGAAACTTTGGGGACCGGGAGCTTCCTTTGGGGTTGGGATAAGGGGATTGGAGCCCTTTCGAGTTGGAGTAGAGGACCTCACAACACTGTTAAAATAGAACTTGTGTATTATAACGATCACAGAGTTTCACCATCAAATCCTTTTCTAAAACATCTTCTAAAATCATCTTTTAAAATGTCTCTAACTGTTTCGCCGAAATAATTCCATAAAATGTCTAAAACGGTTTCGCCAAAATAATCTCTAAACGTAATTTCTGCACGTTCCTTTTGTTTTTGACATCCTTGCGCTGTCATATTTGAAATTATTAAGAACCCTTTTCCGCGGTAATCTCTTCATCTCTGAGATTAAAACATCCGGTTATTTGAACCACTTTGTAACGAGCGATTAACATTCATTTTTAGCTGTCAGATTAACATTCAAATTTTTGACCCTTCTGATGGGTTATTTTGATAAGAGCTAACTACGCAAAAAGCTAACTGCAAACATATCTTAGTTTAAGCTTGTTTGTTCAACAGCCAACTGTGAAATAGTGGTTTGTTTATATAGAGTTTGTTTAATGAAATAATGGATTTTTGCATTAGAAAACATCTTGCTTAAAAGAGAAATTATAGGTAAGGTACATAAATCTATAGAAAAGTATGATAAGCTATTCGGTACTTCTGCATTATAACCACTCTTATATACTGCTAATTAGCTTAATGCTAATGAAAGAAAATAAAAATAAGATTATTATAGAATAGTTTAGAAACAAATTTAAGTTTAGTTTTACTCAGCGAAAGTTACGCGCTTGAGAAAATTTGCCTTATTTTCGAAAATACGGAAAGCAACAAAAAAATATGTACATTTACAAATTCAGACTGCACTTGTACATCTGAAGCCCTGGCAAAGCATGAAGAGGAGTGTCCTCCCAATCTTGACTAGATGAGGCTGATGCATTATATGAAAGCATCCATTCCCTCTTGAATTTTCTACCAGGTTGCATAGTGGTCTGTATAGAGCTGACACTTGGCTTGATTGAATTTAATGGTTCTATTACCCCTGTCTCGGCGTTGTCCTGCGCTTCTTCCAACTTTGCACGCTTTTGTTGCGATGGCTGATCAACGGCATTCTCAAATGAAAATCATTTTCAGTTTTCAAACTATTTAGCTTACGGGAGGGCACTGCCCCTTCAATACCACACAGTACCAGACTCCCAAAAGTTGAAAAAATGACACAATTTAATTAGCTAGCTCAATTCTTACTTATTCAGAATATTAGCGGAGCGCATTGGACCTTCAACCCCATAGTATCAAACACAAAAAGTTGACAATTATAGATCTATTTCAATTTTATATACATAGCTTTTAAAACTTATATACCTAAATTGAGAATACCACAGTACCAAACTCCCAACATTTGAAAAAAAATGACACAATTTTATTAGCTAGCTCAATTTTTACTTATTCAGAATATTAATGGAGGACATTGGGCATTCAATTCCATAGTATCAAGCACAAAAATTTGACAATTATAGATCTATTTCAATTTTATATGCAAAGCTTTTAAAACTTATATACCAAAATTACAAAATACTTAAAATCACAGAAAAAGGAGGAAAAAGATTCCTGGACATAGCCTAAACTAAACATTATTAAGTATATAAAGGGGTTCGCCCTCTAGCCAATACCCCACCCTTTACGCTTAAGATTTTTTTTAGCACTTTCAAAAGAGGTATCTATTCTAATTAACCGACCTTTGTGATTCAAGAGTTTGTGATTCAAACAAAATTCGAACTTTAGTGTAAAGAACATGATATTAAGGAGGGAGGCGACCTTTTATATCTGCCGAAACTAATATGCATATTCTGTTTTAATTTTTTCATGTATAATGAGCAAAACTCGAAGTGAAGCTGCCTCTCTTTTTTTTGAATATTTACTAAAATTGAAATAAATGGACTGTTTTAATTAATATAGACAGCGTTTTCAAAAATCTAACAGCACGGTGAAAAAAGCGTAAGTAAGAAAGGTAAAGGAAATTCTTCCTTAACTTAATGACGAGACAAAAATGGATTTCTTTTTTATTATAATATAAGAAAATTTTACTCACCAGAAGTCGCTTAGAATATTCCATATCTCTACCAATGTAAATGATCGCAAAATATATATCGATAGAACGAATGAAATATTCAAACTGTAGAAAATTCTAATCTGAAACTTGATTTTATAGTAAAAAAACTGAATATATTAACACCTAGTCAAGACACACCGGTTTTTTTGGCATAGATTTACCCTAAAAGACACGTAGGCCATATATATATACTATAAAGTAGAAATCTGGCCTACATAAATTATGTCAGAAACCCGTTCTTCATAACATATTATGTAATCCCAAATAGCACAGGAAGGAACATAGTACCATAGAAGTATAAGGCCATGTGAGAGGATACTCAATCTCTTTGAAAAAGTGTATACATCCCGTAGAAATGTATACCTATATGTCCCATAGAAGTATAAGGCCATGTGAGAGGAGACTCACTCTCTTTGAAAAGGTGTATACGTCCCGTAGAAATGTTTACCTATATGTCCCATAGAAGTATAACTTAACATACTACAGACGGATGATGTCAAGGTTGATTGAGTGTTGGTGTTCGTCCAGGAGAATTGTTTCCGAGCGAGGTTTATTCATGTCTGACGGATGATGTCAAGGTTGATTGATTTGTTGATTTTCATCCAGGAGAATTGTATCCGGGTGAAGTTTATTAATTTCTGACAGATAATGTCAAAGTCAATTGATTTGTTGGTACTCATCCAGGAGAATTGTCTCCGGGCAAAGTTTATACATGCGTATTAACGGTGGGGAAGAGATATTTTGATCTTAAAGATGAAGAGATTAACGCGGGAAAGGGTTTCTTACGAATTTCAAATTTGACAGCGTAGGGATGCCAAAACAAAAGGAATACGCAGAAATTACGTTTAGGGATTATTTGGGCGAAACCGTTTTAAACATTTTAGGGAATTATTTGGGCGAAACAGTTAGAGACAATTTAAAAGATGATTTTAGAAGTTAATTTAGAAGAAGATTTGAGGGTGAAACTCAACCCCCCGACCCCCACCCAGCAGGCAGCCCCCGGTCACCCCAGGGCCACCGGGCTCCCACACGCCCACCCAGCCCCCAAGGGCGCCCGGACCCCCCAGGGCCCCCCGGGTCCCCAAAGAGCCCCCTTCCCATTGTTTAAAACTTTTTTGTGCACTTGAGACACAGAAGGGCCCGCACATTTCAAAAGGTTTTATGATATCTTTTCAGAACAAGTTCCTTTCTTAATGTCATTCCTAAACCCATTTTAAAAGTTGAAGTACCCATCCTTGTCACCAACAACTTTACTTTACAGGTTTTCGAATGCCCCAACACCAAGCAGTACTTTTCAAAAGGAATTTCAGTACAAGTTCTTTTCTTAATGTCCCTCCTAAACCCATTTTACAAGTTGAAGTACCCATCCTTTTCCCCATAACTTTACTTTACGACGTTTTGCACACCCCAACATCAAGCAATACTTTTCAAAGGTATCTCAGAACAAGTTTTTTTCTGAATGTCCTTCCTAAACCAATTTTACAATTTGAAGTACTTATCTTTTTCCCCACAACTTTACTTTATGACTTTTTGCATACCCCAACATCAAGCAATACTTTTCAAAGACTTTATTATATCTTTTCAGAACAAGTTCTTTACGTAATGTCCTTCCAAAACCAATTTTACAAGTTGAATTACTCATCTTTCCCCCACAACTTTACTACAAGGCTTTTCGAATACCCTAACATCAAGCAATACTTTTCAAAGGTTTTATTATTTCTTTTCAGAACAAGTTCTTTACGTAATTTTCTTCCTAAACCCATTTTAGAAGTTGAAGTACTTATCTTTTTCCCCACAACTTTACTTTACGACTTTTTGCACACCCAAACATCAAGCAATACTTTCCAAAGTGCTTTATTATATCTTTTCAGAACAAGATTTTTTCTTAATGTCCTTCCTAAACCAATTTTAAAAGTTGAAGTAGTTATCTTTTTCACCACAACTTTACTTTACGACTTTTTTGCAAACCCCAACATCAAGCAATACTTTTCAAAGGCTTGATTATGTATTTTCAGAACAAGTTCTATTCTTAATATCCTTCTTAAACCAATCTTACAAATTCGAAATTTTTCCTTAGTAGATAGAAAAAGCTATATCATAGTTGTGAATATTTTCTCGAAGAATAAGCAGTCCTATTTCAATTTTAAATTTTCTCAATGAAGTGGAGAAAAGTTCAAGTTCTCTTCTGAATTTTCTCAATGAAAAAGAAATTAGTTATTAATCAATTCTATTTTTCCAAATAATATAAAAATTTTCCACTTCGGTTCAGGGTTTTCTCTAGAGGATGAAAAAATTTAAAATACTGTTCCAAATTTTTCATAGAAGACCGAAAAGTTCAAGTTCTCTTCTGAATTTTACCAAAGAACACAATTCAATTTTAATTTCTCCAAAGAAAATAAAAATCTTCCACTTCAGTTTTAAGTTCACCAAAAGACATAAAGAACTTTAAAGTTCTATTCTAAATTTATCTGTAGTAGATAGAAAAGGCTACACCGTAGTTGTGAATATTTTCCCGGAAGACAAAAAGTTCTAGTTCAATTTTAATTTTCTCAACGAAGTCAAGGAAAGTTCAAGTTCTATTCTGAGTTTTCTCAATGAAAAAGAAGTTAGTTATTGATAATTTCTATTTTTCCAAATAATATACAAATTTTTCACTTCAGTTCAGGTATATCTCAAAGAGATGAAAAATTTAAAATAATGTTCCAAATTTTTCACAGAAGATAAAAAAGTTCATTCTTCTGAATTTTTGTCAATGAAAAAGAAATTAGCTATTGATCAATTCTATTTTTCCAAATAATATAAAAATTTTTCACTTCGGATCAGATTTTTCTCAAAGAGATGAAAAAATTTTAAATACTGTTCTAAATTTTCATGGAAGATAGAAAAGTTCAAGTTCTCTTCTGAATTTTACCAAAGAACACACTTCAATTGTAATTTCTCCAGAGAAAATAAAAATTTTCAACTTCAGTTTTAAGTTCACCAAAGACATAAAGAAATTTAAAGTTCTATTCTAAATTTTTCCGTAGTAGATAGAAAAAGCTATACTAGAGTTGTGAATATTTTCCCGGAAGATAAAAAGTTCTAGTTCAATTTTTAATTTTCTCAACGGAGTGAAGAAAAGTTCAAGTTCTATTCTGAATTTTCTCAGTGAAACAGAAATTAGTTATTGATCATTCTTTTTTTACAAATGATATAAAAATTTTCCACTTTAGTTCAGATCTGTCTCGAAGAGATGAAAAATTTAAAATACTGTTCCAAATTTTTCACAGAAGATAAAAAAGTTAAAGTTCTCTTCTGAATTTTACCAAAGAACGCAATTCAATTCTAATTTCTCCAGAGAAAACGAAAATCTTCCACTTCAGTTCTCTATTTCACAAAGACATAAAGATATTTTAAGTTCAATTCTAAATTTTTCGGTGGAAGATAGAAAAAGTAATACCATAGTTGTGAATATTTCCCGGAAGATAAAAAGTTCTAGTTCAATTTAAAATTTTCTCAACGAAATGAAGAAAAGTTCAAGTTCTATTCTGAATTTTACCAAAGAACACACTTCAATTCTAATTTCTACAAATAATATAAAAATCTTCCACTTCAGTTTTAAGTTCCCCAAAGACACAAAGAAATTTAAAGTTCTATTCTAAACTTTTTCCGTAGTAAATAGAAAAAGCTATACCATAGTTGTGAATATTTTCCAGGAAGATAAAAAGTTCTAGTTCAATTTTTAATTTACTCAACGAAGTGAAGAAAAGTTCGAGCTCTATTCTGAATTTTCTCAATAAAAAAGAAATTAGTTATTGATCATTTCTATTTTCCCAAATAATATAAAAATTTTCCAATTTAGTTCAGATCTGTCTCGAAGAGATGAAAAATTTAAAATACTGTTCCAAATTTTTCACAGAAGATAAAAAAGATCAAGTTCTCTTCAGAATTTTACCAAAAAACACAATTTAATTCTAATTTCACCAGAGAAAATAAAAATCTTCCACTTAAGTTCTTTATTTCACAAAGACATAAAGACATTTAAAGTTCAATTCTAAATTTTTCGGTGGAAGATAGAAAAAGTACTACCATACTTGTGAATATTTTCCCGGATAGAAAGAGTAATACTATAGTTGTGAATATTTTCCCGGAAGATAAAAAGTTCTAGTTCAATTTAAAATTTTCTCAACAATGTGAAGAAAAGTTCAAGTTCTCTTTTGAATTTTACCAAAGAGCACGCTTCAATTGTAATATATGCAAAGTAAACAAAAATCTTCCTCCTCACTTTTACGTTCCGCAAAGACATAAAGAAATTTAAAGTTCTATTCTGAATTTTTTCGTAGTAGATAGAAAAAGCTATATCATAGTTGTGAATATTTTCCCGGAAGATAAAAAGTTCTAGTTCAAATTTAATTTTCTCAACGAAGTGAAGAAAAGTTCAAATTCCTATTCTGAACTTTCTCAATGAAAAAGAAATTAGTTATTGATCATTTCTATTTTTCCAAATAATATAAAAATTTTCCACTTTAGTTCAGATCTGTCTCGAAGAGATGAATAATTTAAAATACTTTTCCAAATTTTTCACTGAAGATAAAAAAAGTTTAAGTTCTCTTCCGAATTTTACCGAAGAACACAATTCAATTCTAATTTCTCCAGAGAAAACAAAAATCTTCCACTTCAGTTCTCTTTTTCACAAAGACATAAAGAAATTTAAAGTTCAATTCTAAATTTTTCGGTGGAAGATAAAAAAAGTAATACCATACTTGTGAATATTTTTACGGAAGAAAAAAGTTCTATTTCAATTTTAAATTTTCTCAACGAAGTGAAGAAAAGTTAAAGTTCTCTTCTGAATTTTCTCTATGAAAAAGAAATAAGTTATTGATCATTCTATTTTTCCAAATAATATAAAAATTTTCTACTTCAGTTCAGATCTGTCTCAAAGGGATGAAAAATTATTTAAAACAGTTCCACTTCATAGAAGATAGAAAAGCTCAAGTTCTCTTCTGAATTTTACCAAACAACAAAATTCAATTCTAATTTCTCCAGAGAAAATAAAAATCTTAAACTTCAGTTTTAAGTTTCCCAAAGACATAAAGAAATTTAAAGTTTATTCTAAGTTTTTCCGTAGTAGATAGAAAAACTGCACCATAGTTCTGAATATTTTCCCTGAAGATAAATATTCTAGTTCAATTTTTAATTTTCTCAACGAAGTGAAGAAAATTTAAAGCTCTGTTCTGAATTTTCTCAATGAAAAAGAAATTAGTTATTGATAAATTCTATTTTTCCAAATAATATAAAAATTTTCCACTTCAGTTCAGATCTGTCTCAAAGAGATGAAAAATTTAAAATACTGTTCCAATTTTTTCACAGAATATAAAAAAGTTCAAGTTCTCTTCTGAATTTTACCAAAGAACACAATTCAATTCTAATTTATCCAGAGAAAATAAAAATCTTCCACTTCAGTTCTTTATTTCACAAAGTCATAAAGAAATTTAAAGTTCTATTCTAAATTTTTCGGTGGAAGATAGAGAAAGTAATATCATAGTTGTGAATATTTTCCCGGGAGATAAAAATTTCTACTTCAATTTTAAATTTTCTCAACGAAGTGACGAAAAGTTCAACTTCTCTTCTGAATTTTTTCTATGGAAAAGAAATTAGTTATTTATTAACTCGATTTTTGTAGGGAAAATAAAAATTTTCCACTTCAGTTCTTTATTTCACAAAGACATAAAGAAATTTAAAGTTCTATTCTAAATTTTTAGATGAAAGATAGAAAAAGTAATACTATGATTGTGATTATTTTCCACGAAGATCAAAAATTTCACCTTTATTTCTAATTTTTCTTAAATTCAGTTCCAATTTTTCTCAAAAAGGTGAAAAATTTAAAGTTCTGTTCCAAATTTTTCAATGAAGATAGAATAAGTTATACATTGATTGTGAATATTCGACATGAAGACAGGAGCTCCACTTTAATTCTGAGTTTTCTCGAAGAAGTGCAAAATGTTCAAGTTCTCTTCTTAATTTTCTTAAAGAAGAGAAAAAAGTTAACTCAATTCTGAATTTTACCAATGAAAATAAAAAACCTTCCACTTACTTCTTAATTTCTCGAAGACATAAAAAATTTAAATTTCAGTTCTAAATTTTTCTGTAAAATATAGGAAAAGTTATACAATGATGGTGATTATTTTTCAGTGAAGATAAAAAGTTTCACTTTAATTCTAATTTTCTTAAATTCAGTTCCGATTTTTTTCAAAGAGATGAAAAATTTAAAGTTCTGTTCCAAATTTTTCATAGAAGATAGAAAAAGTTATACATTGGTCGTGGATATTTGACATGAAGATAAGAAGCTCCACTTTAATTCAGAGTTTTCTCGAAGAAGTGCAAAATGTTCAAGTTCTATTCTAAATTTTCTTAAAGAAGAGAAAAAGTTAGCTCAATTCTGAATTTTACCAATGAAAATGAAAAAAAACTTCCACTTTAGTTCTTAATTTCTCAAAGACATAAAAAATTTAAATTTCAGTTCTAAATTTTTCCGTAGAATATAGGAAAAGTTATACAATGATTGTGATTATTTTCCAGTGAAGATAAAAAGTTTCACTTTAATTCTAAATTTTCTTAAATAGCTGCTTCGATTTTTCTCAAAGAGATGAAAAAATTTAAAGTTCTGTTCCAAGTTTTTCATAGAAGATAGAAAAAGTTATACATTGATCGTGAATATTTACCATGAAGATAAAAATTTCCACTTTAATTCTAAATTTTCTCAATCTAGTGCAAAATGTTTAAGTTCTCTTCTAATTTTTCCAAGAAAATAAAAAGGTTCCACTTCAGTTCTGTTTTTTTCTCAAAGAGATGAAAAATGTAAAGTTCTGTTCTAATTTCAAATTAAATTTTAGCTCCATTGTCTTATGGATTTACCCCTCAAATTTTTAAATTAGAAAATGGAGTGACTCATTCTATTATTAAAGACAATCATTCAAACTCGTTCATCTAACCTCCAAAACCATAGGCTACGTTAGGTTAGGTATAAATAAATATTGATAAATAAATAGAAACATTTCTACATGTTTAAGTTAGGTTAGGTTAGTTTAACTTATCATGAGTACTCATTATATGTTAACCTAACCTTTTCTAGCGAGTATGGTTAGGTTAGGCTAGATTAAGTTAGGTTAGATTAGGTTAAATTAAGTTAGGTTAGCCCAAGTACGCTTCACTTAGGTTAGCTTAGGTGAGATACAGGCAAAAAGTTAGGTGTAGGATTAGGTTAGGTTAGATTAAGTTAGGTTAGGTTAAGTTAGGTTAGGCTAGGTTAGCCTACGCACGCGCGCGTACGTAGGCTAACCTAGCCTAACCTTAACCTAACTAATCTAACCTAACCTAATCATAGACCTAACTTTTTGCCTGTCTCATCATACCTAACCTAACCTAAGTGAAGCGTACGTAGGCTAACCTAACCTAACTTAACCTAACCTAATCTAACCTAACCTAATCTAGCCTAACCTAACAATACTCACCGGAAAAGGTTAGGTTAACTTATCATGAGCGCTCATGATAAGTTTACCTAATCTAACCTAACTTAAACATGTAGACATGTTTCTATTTATTTATTAATATTTATTTATACCGAACTAAACCTAACCTATTGTTTCGGAGGTTAAATGAACGAGTTTGAACGATTGTCTTTAATAATAGAACGAGTCACTCATTTTCTAATTGAAAAATTTGAGGGGTAAATCCATAAGACAAAGGAGCTAAAATCTAATTTAAAATTAGAACAGAACTTTAAATTTTTCATCTCTTTGAGAAAAAAAACCAGAACTGAAGTGGAACCTTTTTATTTTCTTGGAAAAATTAGAAGAGAACTTGAACATTTTGTAGTTCATTGAGAAAGTTTAGAAGTAAAGTGGAAATTTTTATCTTCATGGTGAATATTCACGATCAATGTATAACTTTTTCTATCTTCTATGAAAAAATTTGGAACAGAACTTTAAATTTTTTCATCTCTTTGAGAAAAATCGGAACTGTATTTAAGAAAATTTAGAATTAAAGTGAAACTTTTTATCTTCACTGGAAAATAATCACAATCATATTATAACGTTTCCTATCTTCTATTGAAAAATTTAGAACTGAACTTGAAATTTTCTATGTCTTTGGCGAATTAAGAACTGAAATGGAAGCTTTTTTCATTTTCATTGGTAAAATTCAGAATTGAGCTATCTTTTTTCTCTTCTTTGAGAAAACTCGGAAGAGAACTTAAACATTTTGCACTTCTTCGAGAAAACTCAGAATTAAAGTGGAGCTCCTTATCTTCATGTCGAATATTCACAATCAATGTATAACTTTTTCTATCTTCTATAAAAAATTTGGAACAGAAATTTAAATTTTTCATCTCTTTGAGAAAAATCAGAACTGAATTTAAGAAAAATTAGAAATAAAGTGAAAATTTTGATCTTCATGGAAAATAATCATAATCATAGTATTACTCTTCTCTTCCATCTAAAAATTTAGAATTGAACTTTAAATTTCTTTATGTCTTTGTGAAATGAAGAACTGAAGTGGAAAATTTTTATTTTCCCTAGAAAAATAGAGTTAATCAATAACTTATTTCTTTTCCATAGAGAAAATTCAGAAGAGAAGTTCAACTTTTCTTCACTTCGTTGAGAAAATTTAAAATTGAAGTAGAACTTTTTATCTCCCGGGAAAATATTCACAAATATGATATTACTTTCTCTATCTTCCACCGAAAAATTTAGAATAGAACTTTAAATTTCTTTATGACTTTGTGAAATAAAGAACTGAAGTATAAGATTTTTATTTTCTCTGGAAGATTTTTATTTTCTCTGGAGAAATTAGAATTGAATTGTGTTCTTTGGTAAAATTCAGAAGAGAACTTGAACTTTTGTTTTTTCTTGGAAAAATTAGAAGAAAACTTGAACATTTTGCACTTCATTGAGAAAATTTAGAATTAAAGTGGAAATTTTTATCTTCATGGTGAATATTCACGATCAATGTATAACTTTTTTTATCTTCTATGAAAAAATTTGGAACAGAACTTTAAATTTTTTCATCTCTTTGAGAAAAATCGGAACTGAATCTAAGAAAATTTAGAATTAAAGTGAAACTTTTTATCTTCACTGGAAAATAATCACAATCATAGTATAACTTTTCCTATCTTCTACGGAAAAATTTAAAACTGAACTTTAAATTTTCTATGTCTTTGGGAAATTAAGAACTGAAGTGGAAGCTTTTTTCATTTTCATTGGTAAAATTCAGAATTGAGCTAACTTTTTCTCTTCTTTAAGAAAATTTAGAAGAGAACTTGAACAATTTGGACTTCTTTGAGAAATATCAGCGTTAAAGTAGATCTCCTTATAACCATGTTGTATATACACAATCAATGTATAACTTTTTCTGTATTCTAAGTAAAATATGGAACATAACCACAAATGTTTCACCTCTTTGAGAAAAATCAGAACTGAATTTAAGAAAAATTAGAAATAAAGTGAAACTTTTGATCTTCATGGAAAATAATCACAATCATAGTATTACTTTTTCTTCCATCTAAAAATTTAGAATATAACTTTATAATTTCTTTATGTCTGTGAAATAAAGAACTGAAGTGGAAAATTTTTATTTTCCCTGCAAAAATAGAATTAATCAATAACTTATTTCTTTTTTATAAAGATAATTCAGGAGAGAACTTCAACTTTTTCTTCTCTTCGGCGAAAACATTTGAAGTTTAAGTAAACCTTCTTATCTTCAGGGGACACATTAACAAATACGGTATTACTTTTTCTATCTTTCTCCAAAAAGCTTGAATAGAATTTTTAATTACTTTACGACTTTGCGAAATAAAGAATTGAAGTGGAAGATTTTTATTTTCTCTGGAAGATTTTTATTTTCTCTGGAGAAATTAGAATTGAATTGTGTTCTTTGGTAAAATTCAGAAGAGAACTTGAACTTTCTTATATTCTGTGAAAAAATTGGAACAGTATTTTAAATTTTTCATCTCTTTGAGACAGATCTGAACTGAAGTGGAAAATTTTTATATTATTTGGAAAAATAGAATTGATCAATAACTAATTTCTTTTTCATTGAGAAAATTCAGAACAGAACTTGAACTTTTCTTCACTTCATTGAGAAAATTAAAAATTGAACTAGAACTTTTGATCTTCAGGGAAAATATTCAGAACTATGGTATAGCTTTATCTATCTACTACGGAAAAATTTAGAATAGAACTTTAAATTTCTTTATATCTTTGGAGAACTTAAAACTGAAGTTTAAGATTTTTATTTACTCAGGACAAATTAGAATTGAAGTTTGTTCTTTGGTAAAACTCAGAAGAGAACTTGAACTTTTCCATCTTCTAAGGAAAACTTGGAACATTTTTAAAAAAAATTTTCATCTCATTGAGACAGATCTGAACTGAATCTAAATATTTTTATACTATTTGGAAAAATAGAAATGATCAATAACTTATTTCTTTTTCATAGAGAAACTTCAGAAGAGAACTTGAACTTTTCTTCACTTCGTTGAGAAATTTTAAATTGAACTAGAGCTTTTTATATTCGGTGAAAATATTCACAGGTATGGTATTACTTTTTCTATCTTCCACCGAAAAATTTAGAATTGAACTTTAAATTTCTTTATGTCTTTGTGAAATAGAGAACTGAAGTGGAAGATTTTTATTTTCTCTGGAGAAATTAGAATTGAATTGTGTTCTTTGTTAAAATTCCGAAGAGAACTTGAACTTTTTTATCTTCTGTGAAAAATTTGGAACAGTATTTTAAATTTTTCATCTCTTCGAGACAGATCTGAACTAAAGTGGAAAATTTTATATTATTTGGAAAAAATAAAAAATGATCAATGACTAATTTCTTTTTCATTGAGAAAATTCAGAATAGAACTTGAACTTTTCTTCACTTCGTTGAGAAAATTAAAAATTGAACTAGAAAATTTTATCTTCAGGGAAAATATTCACAACTATGGTATATCTTTTTCTATCTACTACGGAAAAATTTAGAATAGAACTTTATATTTCTTTATGTCTTTGCGGAACTTAAAACTGAAGTGGAAGTTTTTTATTTTCTCTGGAGAAATTACAATTGAAGTGTGTTCTTTGGTAAAATTCAGAAGAGAACTTGAACTTTTCTTCACTTCGTTGAAAAATTTTAAATTGAATTAGAACTTTTTATCTTCCTGGAAAATATTAACAAGTATGGTATTACTTTTTCTATCTTCCACTGAATAATTTAGAATTGAACTTTAAATTTCCTTATGTCTTTGTGAAATAAAGAACTGAAGTGGAAGATTTTTATTTTCTCTGGAGAAATTTGAATTGAATTGTGTTCTTTGGTAAAATTCAGAAGAGAACTTGAACTTTTTTATCTTATGTGAAAAATTTGGAAAAGTATTTTAAATTTTTCATCTCTTCGAGACAGATCTGAACTAAAGTGGGAAATTTTTATATTACTTGGAAAAATAGATATGATCAATAACTAATTTCTTTTTCATAGAGAAAATTCAGAATAGAACTTGAATTTTTCTTTACTTCGTTGAGTAAACTAAAAATTGAACTAAAACTTTTTATCTTCCGGGGAAATATTCACAACTATGATATAGCTTTTTCTATCTTAACCCGAAAAATTTAGAATTGAACTTTAAATTTCTTTATGTCTTTGTGAAATAAAGAACTGAAGTGGAAGATTTTTATTTTCTCTGTAGAAATTAAAATTGAATTGTGTTGTTTGGTAAAATTCAACAGAGAACTTGAACTATTTTATCTTCTGTGAAAAATTTGTAACAGTATTTAAAATTTTTTATCTCTTCGAGACAGATCTGAACTATAGTGGAAAATTTTTATATTATTTGGAAAAATAGAAAAAATCAACAACTAATTTATTTTTCATTGAGAAAATTCAGGATAGAACTTGAACTTTTCTTCACTTCGTTGAGAAAATTAAAAATTGAACTAGAACTTTTTATCTTCCGGGAAAATATTCACAACTATGGTATAGCTTTTTCTATTTACTACTGAAAAAATTTAGAATAGAACTTTAAATCTCTTATTTTCCGGGAAAATATTCACAAGTATGGTATTACTTTTTCTATCTTCCACCGAAAAATTTAGAATTGAACTTTAAATTTCTTTATATCTTTGTGAAATAGAGAACTGAAGTGGAAGATTTTTGTTTTCTCTGGAGAAATTAAATAAAAAAAACAAGTTTTTTAAACTGAAAGTAAGGAGCGACATTAAAACTTTAAACGAACAGAAATTATTCCGTATATGAAAGGGGCTGTCCCCTCCTCAACGCCTCGCTCTTTATTCCGTATATGAAAGGGGCTGTCCCTTCCTCAACGCCTCGCTCTTTACGCTAAAGTTTGACTCTGTCTCACAATTTTTTTTTAAAACAATAAAAAACTTTAGCGTAAAGAGCGAGGCGTTGAGGAGGGGACAGCCCCTTTCATATACGGAATAAAGAGCGAGGCGTTGAGGAGGGGACAGTTCCTTTCATATACGGAATAATTTCTGTTCGTTTAAAGTTTTAATGTCGCTCCTTACTTTCAGTTTAAAAAACTTGTTTTTTTTATTTAATTTCTGATCGTTTTTTAGTTAATGCAGCTTTTATTTGCATAAAAATTTTACTTTTCTTTTGCTAAATGAATGTCTTTACAAATTAACTTAAGTAACTAACTTCTATATTCGTATATTTTTCTTCTGGCAAAAATTCAAAGTTGCAGATTTTTTCAGATAGGAGCTTGAAACCTGTGTAGTAGGGTTTTCTGATACGCTGAATCTAACGTTTTGATTTTCATTAAAATTCTTTTACTTTTAGGGGAGGTTACCCCCCTCTATAAAAACTAAAGTAAATTTCCCCAGGCTTCTAGCCTTTGAAGAGTAATACTAAACTTAATAAAATTTATATATTTAGAATCAGCATTATAAACACATTCTTTTGATACATTTATTGACATCAAAATTCCGTTTTTAAAAGTTTCGATTACTATTGAGCCGTATCCCTTGTTTTTTTATTGTTTTTTTTTTATTACGTATATGTTATTACCTATATGAGGGGGTTCTCCCCTCAGTCAATACCACGCTCTTTACGTTAAAAGTTAAAAAAAAATTTGATACACAAACCCCTGAATCACAAAGCCCGTTTAATTAGAATGGAAGCTCTTTTGAAAGCACTAAAAAAAACTGTAGCGTAAAGAGCGAGGTATTGACTTGGGGGAGAAACCCCTCACATACGTTATAATTTCTGTTCGTTTTAAGTTCTAATATTCCTTCTTACATTTCAGTTGAAAAAACTTGGTTTTTTTTTATTTAATTTCTGATCGTTTTTTAAATAATGCTTGGACATCCGGCGCCCCCTTCATAGACATGTCCCTTACCCCAAAGAAACATCCTCCACGTACATCTACTCCAGCGTCCCTCCCTCCTCTAGCCCCCCTCCAGAAAAAATCCTTCCTGAAAATGGTTGTATACTTCCCAATAACCAATAAATAATACTGGCAAGTCCGGCGCCCCCTTCATGGCAATTTCCCTTCCTCCGTGAAACCCTGCCTTCATGAACAGAGCCTCCCACATAACCCCCCGGCCCCCCCTACCCCCCCCAAGCCGCAAAAAAACCTCCTGCAAACCTCTGTATACTTCCGAATAACCAATACTATATGTTAACATTGGGTAAAGTTCATATCTTTTAGCCCTCCCTCTGGGTACTTCGGGGGATTAAGTCATCCCAAAAGACATATTTATCATATTTTCAACCATGTTGAACAAAATGGCTATCTCAAAATTTTGATCGGGTGACTTTGGTAAAAAAATAAGCGTGGGTGGGGGCCTAGTTTCCCTCCATTTTTTTTGTTTACTTAAATAGGGAACTAAAACTTTTAATTTCCTTTCGAATTAGCCCTCCAACTATATTATAGGAGCACTGGGTTGATACTATCACCCCTGGGGAAAAAAAAAACAAACAAACAAACAAACAAATAAACACGCAGTCGTGATCTTTCTTCTGGCAAAAAATGGAAAATTCCACATTTTTGTAGATAGGAGCTTGAAACCTCTACAGTAGGGTTCTCTGATACGCTGAATATGATGGTGTGATTTTCATTAGGGTTCTATAACTTTTAGGGGGTCTTTCCCCCTTTTTTTGAAAATCAGCCAAATTTTCTCAGGCGCGTAACTTTTGATGGGTAGCACTAAACTTGATGAAAGTTATATATTTGAAATCAGCATTGAAATCTGATTCTTTTGATATATCTATTGGTATCAAAAACCCGTTTTCTAGAGTTTCGGTTACCATTGAGCCGGGTCGCTCCTTACTTACAGTTCGTTACCACGAACTGTTTGATTAGAATTCAATTGTGTTCTTTGGTGAAATTCAGAAGAGAACTTGAACTTTTTTATCTTCTGTGAAAAATTTGGAACAGTATTTTAAATTTTTCATCTCTTCGAGAAAGATCTGAACTAAAGTAGAAAATTTTTATATTCTTTTGAAAAATAGAAAGGATCAATAACTAATTTCTTTTTCATTGAGAAAGTTCAGAATAGAACTTGAACTTTTCTTCACTTTATTGAGAAAATAAAAAGTTGAACTAGAAATTACTGCCTTCAGGAAAATTATTTACAATAATGGTATAGCTTTTTCTATCTACTACGGAAAAATTTAGAATAGGACTTTATATTTCTTTATGTCTTTGGTGAACTTAAAACTGAAATGGAAGATTTTTATTTTTTCTGGAGAAATTACAATTGAAGTGTGTTCTTTGGTAAAATTCAGAAGAGAACTTGAACTTTTCTATCTTCCATGAAAAATTTGGAAGAGTGTTTAAAATTTTTCATCTCTTTGAGATAGATATGAACTGAAGTGTAAAATTTTTATATTATTTGGAAAAATAGAATTGATTAATAACTAATTTCTTTTTCATTGAGAAGATTCAGAATAGAACTTGAACTTTCCTTGACTTCGTTGAGAAAATTTAAAATTGAACTAGAACTTTTTGTCTTCCGGGAAAATATTCTCAACTATGGTATAGCTTTTTCTATCTACTACAGACAAATTTAGAATAGAACTTTAAATTTCTTTATGGCTTGGTGAACGTAAAACTGAAGTGTAGGATTTTTATTTTCTCTGCAGAAATTAGAATTGAATTTTGTTCTTTGGTAAAATTCAGAAGAGAACTTGAACTTTTCTATCTTCTATGAAAAATTTGGAACAGAATTTTAAATTTTTTCATCCCTTTGAGAAAAATCTTAACCGAAGTGGAAAATTTTTATATTATTTTGAAAAAAAGAATTGATTAATAACTAATTTCTTTTTCATTGAGAAAATTCAGAAGAGAACTTGAACTTTTTTTTCACTTCATTGAGAAAATTTAAAATTGAAATAGAACTTCTTATCTTTCGAGAAAATTTTCACAACTATGATATGGCTTTTTCTATCTACTAAGGAAAAATTTAGAATTTGTAAAATTGGTTTAAGAAGGATATTAAGAAAAGAACTTGTTCTGAAAATATATAATAAAGCCTTTTGAAAAGTATTGCTTGATCTTGGGGTGTGCAAAAAAGTCGTAAAGTAAAGTTGTGGTGAAAAAGATAAGTATTTCAACTTGTAAAATTGTTTTATGAAGGACATTAAGAAAAGAACTTGTTCTGAAATGCCTTTGAAAAGTATTGCTTGATGTTGGGATGTGCAAAAAGTCGTAAAGTAAAGTTATGGGGAAAAGGATGGGTACTTCAACTTGTAAAATGGGTTTAGGAGGGACATTATAAAAAAAGAACTTGTTCTGAAATACCTTTTGAAAAGTACTACTTGGTGTTGGGGCATTCAAAAAGCTATAAAGTAAAGTTGTGGGTGAAAAGAATGGGTACTTCAACTTGTAAAATGGGTTTGGGAATGACATTAAGAAAGGAACTTGTTCTGAAAAGATATAATAAAGCCTTTTGAAATGTGTAGGCCCTTCTGTGTCTCAAGTGCACAAAAAAAGTATTAAAAAATGGGGAAGGGGCTCTTTGGGGGCCCGGGGGGGCCTTTGGGGGTCCGGGTGGTCTCTTGGGAGCCCGGAGGACCTTTGTGGGCCGGGGGCTTCCTTCGGGGTTGTGGTAGGGGGATCGGAGCCCTTTGGGGCTGGGGTAGAGGACCTCACAACACTGTTCAAATAGAACTTGTGTATTATAACGACCACAGAGTTTCACCCTCAAATCCTCTTCTAAATCATCTTCTAAAATCATCTTCTAAAATGCCTCAAACGGTTTCTTTTAAACCATCTTCTAAAATGTCTCAAAACGGTTTCGCCCAAATAATCTCTAAACGTAATTTCTGCGTGTTCCTTTTGTTTTGACATCCCTGCGCTGTCATATTTGAAATTCCTAGGAAACCCTTTCCCGCGTTAATCTCTTCATTTCTAAGATCAAAACATTCGCCCGGAGATAATTCTCCTGGATGAACACCAACAAATCAATCAACCTTGATATCATCCGTCAGACATTAATAAACTTCGCCCGGAAACAATTGTCCTGGACGAACACCAAAGACATTAATAAACTTCGCCCGGAGACAATTCTCCTGGACGATTACCAACAAATCAATCAACCTTGACATCATCCGTCAGACATTAATAGACTTCGCCCGGAAACAGTTCTCATGGACGAACACCAATATCTCGGAAACGTGTTCTCCCTGGGGATTCCATGCCCATATATGGTGCCCCGTCGGACTGACAGCACAGGTGTTCTCCCTAGGGATTCTATGCCCATATATGGAGTCCCGTCACGAGTCGATAGGTCATTCCTACTCACGCATCCGTGATCTTTCTTCTGGCAAAAAAAAAATACAAAATTCCACATTTTTGCAGATAGGAGCTTGAAACCTCTACAGGTGGGTTCTCTGATACGCTGAATCTGATGGTGTGATTTTCATTAAGGTTCTGTGACTTTTGAGGGGTGCTCTCTCTTTTTTGGGAAATCAGACAAATTTTCTCAGGCGCGTAACTTTTGATAGGTAGGACTAAATTTGATGAAACTTATATATTTGAAATCAGCATAAATATCTGATTGTTTTGACGTATCTATTGGTATCAAAATTTTTTTGAGTTTCGGTTACTTATGAGCCGGGTTGCTCCTTACTAACAGTTCGTCACCACGAACTGTTTAAAAGAATTGTTTCATCTTCTAGTTTGCTGCAACTGTTAGTGCTCTTAAATAAACGCATGTTTTGGAGGCATGTACGAGGGATTTTGTTTTTCCAGGGGGCTCAATAATAAAAAAAAATCAATTTTTATTTGATAATTTCAAAAGAAGTGCCGAGAAATTCACTTAAAATTTGGATTTAGTGGGGGGAGGGGACTTCGACCTGGGACCCCTTTTCGTACGTTCCTGTCTCTAGGTCATTTTTAAAAAGAGCTTGAAAATTCCAGGCTGATCTTAAAAAAAGGTTTACGGTCCATTTCGGTTGATCCCTTATCATATTAATTTTTTGTTGCTGTTTTTTTTTTTTTTTTTTTTACATCGTCCTAAGGACGATATATAAAAAAGACTTTTTTGTATACCAAAAGTTGTTTGGCCCATTTTTGAGCCCGCGTTTTGGGGGTATGGTACCTTAGCCTAAAACTTATTTTGTATTTGTGCATTCCAGGACTTACAAAATACAAGATTCAGACGTATGGAAATAAACAGCAGGTTGATCTATTTTCGCGCCCTCTAAGATTCTTTCTCCCTAAAACAGCCTGTGGTCCCCTTGACCAAGGGAATATTCTCAGAAAGGTTCAAGCTAATCGATAATCTTTTTTTATCAAATATTTGGGCCCCATTTGCTGGGGTTAGTACCCCAAACGTAAAATTTTCTATTCTGAATTCCCTTAGCCCAAGGACTTTCCGATGCAGTTCTGAAGTTGTTCGGAAAAAAAATGTTTTTTGGTCCCATTTATTTTTTTCATAAATCGATGCTACTGGTTTAAGGTTAAAAATTTAAAGAATTTTGGGGAAAACATTTTTTTGTCGTTATTACGCTTACTTTTCGGCCGAACCAATATTTTTTTTCTGTTTTTTTTGTGCGTTAGGTTACCCTGGTCCAAATACCAAAATATGAATATGTCAAGCTGGTGAGAAAAATCCTTTTGACCCTTTTTCAGACTCATTTTGTATGGGGGAAGAGGTGCCCAAACGTAAAATCTTTAAGTTGCGGTCCCCTTGTCCAAGAGACTTATGGATATAAGTTCTGGACCAATTAGAGTCAAAAGATTCTTGGTGAATTGTTAGGCCCCATTTCCTTTCCCATCCCACCAAAATTTGAGATCTTCGTGACCCACATTGCGATCGCTGAAAGGTTCTCTTTTTTTCTAAGTTTATTCCCACTGGGGGGCTCATTTGTTTCCAAATTAGGTTTCTCTTGGCCCAGAAAACTTAATGTGACCCAGAAGTCTTATTTTCTAGCACTTGGGAAAGACAATCTGGCCCTTTTTGGACTAACTTTCAGGCGAATGAATTTTTATTATTCTTTTTTTTTGCATGAGGGTCTTTTTAAGTAAGGGCTTTCCGATCCAATTTTATGGGCTCAAACGCACCAGCGTATCCCTTATGGTATTAAATCTTAAGCCATTTGTGGAAAAAATTTCTCCTGTTTGGATCCCCTGTTTGAAGAAGCAGAGTTTTATTTATTTATTCATTGCCAGTGCATTGGGGTTGCTTTAGCCCAAGAACTTTAGTATGCAAATTTTAAGAACATTGGAAAAAATGACTTTCTAGCCCTTTCGTCGGGCCCTATTGACAGTCCCATGTCCTGTAACTTAATTTCTTTTGTGCACCAGGGTCTCCTTGGCCCAAGAAATTGGGGTTTTAAGTTTCAAGCAGTTGATAAGGAAAAAGTCATTGGACCCTTTTTGGGTTTGATTTTAAGGTCAACGGATATGTTTTTTTTTCAATTTTCCATTGGAAGCTGTGCGAAAAGAGTGGTTCGATCCCACTTTCTAGGACTATAATGAAAGAAAGGTTACGATAGCCAGGCCACGTTTTTCAAACAGTTTGTGGTATAGAACTGTACGTAAGGAGCGACTCGGCTCAATAGTAACTAAAACTTTAAAAGAAAAATTTTTGATAACAATTGATTAATCAAAACGATTGAATTTGTATACTAGTGCCAAATATATGAAGTTCATTCAGAGTAATGTCAGCTATTGTAAGCTTTGAGCCTGAAAACATTTGCCCAATTTTTGAAAAAGGGGAAAACCCCCCTAAAAAGTCAAGCGATCTTAGTGAAATTGAATACATAGATTCAATATATGAGAGAACCCTACTGTGGAGGTTTCAAGCTCCTATATACAAGAATGTGGAATTTTGCATCTTTTTTACCAGAAGAAAGATCACGAATGCATGTTTATTTGAGTAGGGATGACAGTATCAGTCCGGAACTTACATAATTTATGCATGTTTTTATGGTTTTTGTCACTGAGAATGAAAAAACAGGATTTTTCTCAGTTTGTTGTATTTTCATGGTTTATTGATTCTTACGGGTCAATGACAACTCTTTCAAGGTCGATTTGTTGTTGTTCGTCTAGGTGTAATGACTCCAGGGGGGAAGTTTGTACATGCGCATTAACGGGGGAGAGATGTATTGATCTAGAACAAGAGGGGGAAGTGGATTTCCGAGAAATTGATTTGCATAATCGGTGGGGGAATGTATTGATCCACCAAAGGGTAATTAAGAAACATTATGACTTCTTTGATCTTTAGGTCTGAGGGATAAACGGTCTTTAGTGACAGAGATAAATTAATATTCCATTTTTAAATATGGCTTCTCCGATCTTTAGGTCAGAGGGATAAATTGATATTCTATCGAAACCATAATAATGTAGCTAGGAACACCTATGAGATGAAGAGATTAACGCGGGAAAGGGTTTCCTAGGAATTTGAAATGTGACAGCGCAGGGATGCCAAAACAAAGGAACACGCAGAAATTACTTTTAGGGGATTATTTGGGCGAAACCGTTTTAGACATTTTAGAAGACGATTTAGGCGAAACTCTGTTGTCGTTATAATACACAAGTTCCATTTGAACAATGTTGTGAGGTCCCCATACCCTAACCCCAAAGGCCCCCCCCAACCCCAAAGGGCCCCAAAGGCCCCCTGGGCCCCCAAATACCCCCGGACCCTCAAAACCAAAGGCCCCCAGGGCTCCCGAAGGCCCCCCGAGTCCCACAAGGCCCCCGGGCCCCCAAAGGCCCCCCGAGCCCCCTGATCCCCCAAACACCCCCCAGGGCCCCGGCCCCAGAGCCCCCAAAAGGCCCCCGGCCCCAGCCCCCCAAAGGCCTACCGAGCCCCCTCCCTTCCTCCCTCCCTTTTTGAATTTTTTTTAATTTTTTTCGGACTCAATTTTTTAGACTTAGAAATTATCCAACAGTTTTCCGGTTTTTTCTTTAACCCATTGGCATAGAATTTTAGCCTAGAGTCTTAGCTTAGTTTTATTTAGAGTTGAAGTTTAGTTTAGTTTTACTTAAGGGTTTAGAATTTTAGCCTAGAGTATTAGCTTAGAGTTTAAGTTAGAGTTCTAGTTTAGTTTAGTTTTATTTAAGAGTTTATAGTTTTAATCTAGAGTCTTAGCTTAGAGTTTTTGTTACAGTTGTAATTTATTTTAGTTATAGAGTTAAGATTTTTAGCTTAGAGTCTTACCTTAGAGTTTTGTTAGAGTTCTAGTTTATTTTAGTCATAGTTAAGGTTTTGGAGTTTTACCATAGAGTCTTAGCTTAGAGTTTTAGTTAGAGTTAAAGTTTAGTTTAGTTATAGTTAAGAGTTTAGAGTTTTAGCTTAGAGTCTTAGCTTAGAGTATTTGTTAGAGTTATAGTTTATTTTAGTTTTAGTTAAGAGTTTGGAGTTTTACCATCGAGTCTTAGCTTAGAGTCTTAGTTAGAGTTGAAGTTTAGTTTAGTTAAAGTTAATAGTTTAGAGTTATATATTTTAGTCTTATATTATATTTTTAGTTACAGCTGAAGTTTAGTTAAGTTTTAGTTAAGTGTTTCGAGCTTTAGCCTAGAGTCTTAGCTTAGAGTCTTAACTTAAAGATTTTGTTAGAGTTCTAGTTTAGTTTAGTTATAGTTAAGAGTTTGGAGTTTTACCTTCGAGTCTTAGCTTAGAGTTTTAGTTAGAGTTGAAGTTTACTTTAATTTTAGTTAAGAGCTTAGAGTTTTAGCATAGAGTCTTAGCTTAGAGTTTTTGTTAGAGTTCTAGTTTAGTTTTAGTTAAGAGTTTAGAGTTTTACCTTAGAGTCTTAGCTTAGAGTTTTAGTTAGAGTTGAAGTTTAGTTAAAGTTAAGAGTTTAGAGTTTTTGCTAGGAGTCATAGCTTACAGTTTTAGTTAGAGTTCTAGTTTAGTTTAGTTTTAGTTAATAGTTTAGAGTTTTACCATAGAGTCTTAGCTTAGTGTTTTAGTTACAGTTCTAGTTTAATTTAGTTATAGTTAAGAGTTTAGAGTTTTAGCTTAGAGTCTTAGCTTAGAGTTTTTCTTAGAGTTCTAGGTTCGTTTAGTTATAGTTAATAGTTTGGAGTTTTACCTTAGAGTCTTAGCTTATAGTTTTATTTAGAGTTGTAGTTTACTTTATTTTTAGTTAAGAGTTTAGAGTTTTAGCTTAGTGTCTTAGCTTAGAGTTTTTGTTAGAGTTCTAGTTTAGTTTTAGTTAAGAGTTTAGAGTTTTTAGCTTAGAGTCTTAGCTTAGAGTTTTTGTTGAAGTTCTAGTTTAGTTGAGTTTTAGTTAAGAGTTTAGAGTTTTAGCTTGGAGTCTTAGCTTAGAGTTTTAGTTAGAGTTGACGTTTAGTTTAGTAATAGTTAAGAGTTTAGAGTTTAAGCTTAGTTAAGAGTTTAGAGTTTTAGCTTAGAGTTTTTGTTAGAGTTCTAGTTTAGTTTAGTTTTAGTTATGAGTTTAGATTTTTACCTTAGAGTCTTAGCTTAGAGTTTTAGTTAGAGTTGAAGTTTAGTTTAGATATAGTTACGTATTTAGAGTTTTAGCTTAGAATCATAGCTTAGAGTTTTTGTTATAGTTCAAGTTTAGTATAGTTATAGTTATGTGTTTAGAGTTTTACTTTAGAGTCTTAGCTTAGAGCTTTAGTTAGAGTTGAAGTTTAATTTAGTTTTAGTTAAGAGTTTAGAGTTCTTAGCTTAGAGTTTTTGTTATAGTTTTAGTTTAGTTTAGTTTTAGTTAAGAGTTTAGAGTTTTACCTTAGAGGCTTAGCTTAGAGTTTTAGTTAGAGTTGAAGTTTAGTTTAGTTTAGGTTTACTTTATAGTTTTAGCTTAGAGTTCTAGTTTAGTTTAGTTTTAGTTGAGTTTAGAGTTTTAGCTTAGAATCTTAGCTTAGAGTTTCAGTTAGAGCTGAAGTTAAGTTTAGTTATAGTTAAGAGTTGAGAGTTTTAGCTTAGAGTCTTAGCTTAGAGTTTAGTTAGAGTTGAAGTTAAGTTTAGTTATATTTAAGAGTTAAGAGTTTTAGCCTAGAGTCTTAGCTTAGAGTTTAGTTAGAGTTGAAGTTTAGTTTAGCTTTAGTTAAGAGTTTGGAGTTTTAGCTTTGAGTCATAGCTTAGAGTTTTGGTAAGAGTTGAATTTTATTTTAGTTTGAATTAAAAATTTAGACTTTTAGCTTATAGTCATAGTTTAGGGTTTTAGTAACAGCTGTAGTTCAGTTAAGTTTTATTTAAGAGTTTAGAGTTTTAGCCTAGAGTCTTAGCTTAGAGTCTTAACTTAGAGTTTTTGTTGATGTTCTATTTTACTTTAGTTTTAGTTAAGAGTTTAGAGTTTTACCTTAGAGTCCTAGCTTAGAGTTTTAGTTAGAGTTGAAGTTTACTTTAGTTATAGTTAATACTTTAGAGTTTTAGCTTACAGGCTTAGCTTATAGTTTTTGTGAGAGTTCTATTTAAGTTTAGTTTTAGTTAAGAGTTAAGAGTTTTTAGCTTAGAGTCTTAGCTTAGAGTTTTTGTTGAAGTTATAGTTTTGTTTAGTTTTAGTTAAGAGTTTAGAGTTTTAGACTAGATTCTTAGCTTAGAGTTTTAGTTAGAGTTGAAGTTTAGTTTAGTAATACTTAAGAGTTTAGAGTTTTAGCTTATAGTCTTAGCTTAGAGTTTTTGTTAGAGTTCTAGTTTAGTTTAGTTTTAGTTAAGAGTCTAGAGTTTTACCTTAGAGTCTTAGCTTAGAGTTTTAGTTAAAGTTGTAGCTTAGTTAAGTTTTAGTTAAGAGTTTAGAGTTTTAGCCTAGAGTCTTAGCTTAGAGCTTTAGTTAGAGTTGAAGTTTAGTTTAGTTATAATTACGAGTATAGAGTTTTTAGCTTAGAGTCTTAGCTTAGATTTTTTGTCAGAGTTCTAGTTTAGTTTAGTTCTAGTTAAGAGTTTAGAGTTTTACCTTAGAGTCTTAGCTTAGAGTTTTAGTTAGAGTTGAAGTTTAGTTTAGTTTTACTTTATAGTTTTAGCTTAGAGTCTTAGCTTAGAGTTTTAGTTAGAGTTGAAGTTTAGTTTAATTATAGTTAAGAGTTTTAGCTTAGAGTCTTAGCTTAGAGTTTTAGTTAGAGTTCTAGTTTAGTTTAGTTTTAGTTAAGAGTTTAGAGTTTTAGCCTACAGTCTTAGCTTTGAGTTTTTGTTAGAGTTCTAAATTAGTTTAGTTTTAGTTAAGAGTTTAGAGTTTTAGCTTAGAGTCATAGCTTTGAGTTTTAGTTAGAGTTGAAGTTTAGTTATAGTTAAGACTTTATAGTTTTAGCTTAGAGTCTTAGCTTAGAGTTTTAGTTAGAGTTGAAGTTTAGTTTAGTTATAGTTATGAGTTGAGAGTCTTAGCCTAGAGTCTTAGCTTAGAGTTTAGTTAGAGTTGAAGTTTAGTTTAGCTATAGTTATGAGTTTTGAGCTTTAGCCTTGAGTCTTAGCTTAGAGTTTTAGTTAGAGATGAAGTTTAGTTTATTTTTAGTTAAGAATTTAGAGTTTTAGCTTAGAGTCATAACTTAATGTCTTAGTTAAGTCTGTAGTTCAGTTAAATTTCAGTTAATAGTTTAAAGTTTTACCTTAGAGTCATAGCTTAGAGTTTTAGTTAAGGTTGTAGTTTAGTTAAGTTTTAGTTAAGAGTTTAGAGTTTTAGCCTAGAGTCATAACTTAGAGCTTTAGTTAGAGTTGAAGTTTAGTTTAGTTATAATTACGAGTTTAGAGTTTTTAGCTTAGAGTCTTAGCTTAGAGTTTTTGTTAGAGTTCTAGTTTAGTTTAGTTATAATTAAGAGTCTGGAGTTTTGGCCTAGAGACTCAATTTGAAGTTTGTGTTAGAGTTGAAGTTAAGTTTTTTTTATTTTTTCTTTATAGTTTTATCTTATAGTCATATCTTAGAGTTTTTGGTAAGAGTTGATACTTACCATATTTTCGGCCAATAGTTTAGACTTATAGACTAGAGTCTTAGCTTAGAGTTTTAGTTAGAGTTCTAGTTTAGTTTAGTTTTAGTTAAGAGTTTAGAGTTTTAGCCTACAGTCTTAGCTTAGAGTTTTTGTTAGAGTTCTAAATTAGTTTAGTTTTATCTAAGATTTTAGAGTTTTATCTTAGATTCTTAACTTTGATTTTTATTTATATTTTAATTTTAGTTTAGTTATATTTCATAGTACAGAGTTTTAGCCTTGAGTATGATCATAGAGTTTCTGTTAGAGTTGAATTGTAGTTTATTTATAGTTAAGAGTTGAGAGTCTTAGCCTAGAGTCTTAGCTTAGAGTTTAGTTAGAGTTGAAGTTTAGTTTAGCATAGTTAAGAGTTTGGAGTTTTTGCTTTGAGTCTTAGCTTAGAGTTTTAGTTAGAGTTGAAGTTTAGTTTAGTTATAGTTAAGAGTTTAGAGTTTTAGCTTAGAGTCATAGCTTAAAGTTTTAGTTAAAGTTGTAGTTCAGTTAAGTTTTAGTTAAGAGTTTAGAGTTTTTAGCGTACAGTCTTAGCTTTGAGTCTTAACTTAGAGTTTGTTTTGAAGTTCTTGTTTACTTTAGTTATAGTTAAGAGTTCAGAGTTTTAGCATACAGTCTTTGCCTAAAGTTTTAGTTAGAGTTGAAGTTTAGTTTAGTTTTAGTTAAGAGTTTGGAGTCTTAGCATAGAGTATTAGCTTAGAGTTTATGTTAGAGTTGTAGTTTAGTTTAGTTTTATTTAAGAGTTTAGAGTTTTTAGCTTAGAGTTTAGGCTTAGAGTTGTCGTTGAAGCTCTAGTTTAGTTTATTTTTATTTAAGAGTTTAGAGTTTTAGCTTAGAGTCTTAGCTTAGAGTTTTAGTTGGAGTTGAAGTTTAGTTTAGTAATAAATAAGAGTTTAGAGTTTTAGCTTAGAGTCTTAGCTTAGAGTTTTGTGAGAGTACAGTTTTCATTCAGAGTTCATGGTGAAAAGACCTGTTTTGGATTCAAACCTATTGCAAAGGATTATATCAATGCAGACGAAAAAAATTGCTTTCTCCTGGATTATAAACAAACCTGTGTAGCCAGTTTATCTTTAATGAACTTAATTTACTATTATTCAGCGCTCGTCGCCTGACCATCACGTGTACTTCGCGTGTGTGGGTTTAAATTATTTTTGAAGTGAATTTATAACGAGATGAGCGTTTCGGAGCTTTTGTATTCACCGCTGTTGAAATTGTTTTTGAAAATTTGAGTGGTGTTGATGAAGCCGTTATTTTACGGAAAGGAGTGGACTTTTTTAAAGATTTGGAAACTGTTAAGTCAGAGAAAGCAAAGCTATGGAGTTTTGTGAATGAAAATGACCCACCTGTCAGAAGGGGCACTAATGCAATTCTCAGACACCTGCAAGATATTATAGACTTTATGAAGAAATGTGATGCCGATGGAAAACAGCTCCCTTGTTTTGTCATCAAAAGGCCAACAGAAGTCCCTGTTATCTCTGCTATAGCGTTTATACTCGTCACAGCCAAGCTTACGAGCCTTGAGCAAGCGATTTCGCTAGTTTCTGCCAAGATTGATTCGTACAATCTGAACTTTCCTCAAATACCTGTGATTAGCCAACCTGCTGCGTGTGATACGCATACTACAATTTTGATCTCCGATCCCCCACCTGAGCATGGTGACCCGCTAAAGTGAAAATCAGTAATAGACTCAATTTTTGGTCATCAGCTGGTGTCCAGAGTGCGAGCGACTAAAAAGCGGTGGACGTTGAATATTGAGAAATCTGCAGCTGAAGATTTTTGCAAATCAGCAATGGAAGCTCTACTTGGTTCTAGTGTGAAAGTTTTATCTAAAAAACACACTGGTGTTATTTGAGAAGTCCCGTCTGATTTTGACCTTGAAATGCTACGAAACCAGTTTGGTATAATCGGGTCAAGTTGATTTGGAACAAGCAAATCGGTTAAGCTCGAATTTGCAGACGCGATTACTAAAGGATCATTTCTGCGAAACGGTGTGAAGATTGGGTATGAAAACTTCCGTGTCTATGAGTTCAAGCAATTACCAAAGTATTGCTTCAAGTGTCGTTCCCCTGGGCACTTGGAAAGTGCATGTACTAGTAGCACTCCCAAGTGCGCTCGTTGTGCTGGACGTCATTTATCTACGAACAGTAATCGTTGTACGGAATCTCCGAAATGTGCCAATTGTGGAGGATCTCATCCTTCTTACAGCCTACGATGCCCTGTGATTAAGAAGATCACTGATAAGGTCTATTCTCAGAAATGAATCCGGACATAATTATAGTCTCATTTAATATTAATGGAACGAGAGGTAAGGATTTTTTTATTGATGATCTGTATGTTAATTACGACATTGTTTGTCTCCAAGAGCATGTACTGACTGCCTTTAGCGAAAATTTTCTGAGATGAAGCAGTCATCACGTTGTTTTTGTGTGTCCAGCTAAAATTACGCGTGACCACCCTTCTGGCGGCTTAGCATGTGTTTTTAAGAAAAATATTTCTGGTGCGAGTCCTGTGCTTTTCCAATGAGATGACACTTTTCTTGCGGTGCGTCTCGGTAATGTTGTACTAATTAATGTGTATCTGTCATACAATGATCGTTCAATTCGTTCACTTCAAAATTCCTCTTGTGCTTGTAATGGTCTTAAAACTTTAGTTCAATAGATATCGGATAAAGGGCTGCATTTTTTTATTGCTGGTGATTTTAATACCGAACTGTTTTCTGATAATGTAAGAAATGGTCAGCTTTTTGATTCTCTCCCGGCTTATAAAATTGTTCAGAAGTCCCATGATTATACGTATATTCACCATTCAGGTAGTAAATCAGACATTGATCACGTAATTTGTTCTGCAGCTCTTGTTTGCTCGCCAGTTACGGATCATTTTGACGAAAATGATCTTGATCACCTTCCGCTGTCTTTTTGTTTATCAAAGTCTGTTGTTTGTTCTGGGAGTGTGTCTAAGAGTCGTGGTGTACGTTCTAAATGGTTTTATAAGCCTGATTGGAATGATTCGAATTTTTCTGTTTATCTTACAACATTGGCTTCACTTCTAAGTACGATTTATGTTCCTTATCATCTTTTGCAGTGTAGTCGGAATTTTATTTATGCTAAATATGAAATAGACCGATATTATCATTCTATCCTCTCTGCTATGAAAGAAGCTGAAAAAATTTAATATAAGGAAGCGGGCAGTCCCCCCATATAGCTATAATGATAAGTAGCGGACAGTACTCCCATATATCTATAATGATAAGTAGCGGACAGTCCCCCCATATAGCTATAACGATAAGTAGCGGACAGTACTCCCATATAGCTATAATGATAAGTAGCGGACAGTACTCCCGCCAATACAAGCAGACAGTGTAACGACCGGATTCAACCACCGTGAAAATTCGTGTTGATCTCTGTTCAAAGTGCGTGATGTTTCCTTTGTTTGAAATTGTGAAATTCTTTCTGTAATTTAATTTGTTTAATTAATTTACAAAAATTAATTAATTATTAATTAATTTACATAATAACATTAATTTACAGAATGACATTAATTATTTTTTTTTCTTTTTTTTTTACATGTATTATTAATTAATTTACGATTTTTTACATTCTAAGTATCTTCCCATTTATTTATATGAAATTTGTGTTTGATGTAGGAATCGACCGTTAGACCCGTGATTTCCTATTTTTTTTTTTTACATGTATTATTAATTAATTTACGATTTCTTACATTCTAAGTATCTTCCCATTGATTTATATGAAATTTGTGTTTGATGTAGGAATCGAACGTGAGGCCCGTGATTTCCTAAGGTAAAAGAACGACACGTTAATCGACTCAACCAACAAGCCATTGAACATATTTTGATTTTAGAAATATATCCAATGAATTGTTTCTGGGACATTGCCCAACTGATGTTAAGCGTCACAATATCGTAACAGTTTCATTCCATTGAACTGGAACAAGTTCAAGCACATTCGATTTATCAATTGTATTTTTGATAGTTGTTAAAAGTGACCTGTTTCGGGACATTTTTATGGCATCATCATGAGAATATGCATATCACGATGATTTGAGATGCATACTAGACAAACAATTTCTTCTGATACTTGGGCCCCAAGTCCTACCCCTACCACTCAACCCTATCCCTCCACCCTCCCTCCAACCCCTCCCTCCCCTCCCTCCCCCAAACTTTTTTTTTATTTATTTTTTTTTTTTACTTTTTTTTTACATCTCTTAGAATGTCATGAAAGACACTTAAACCACAAAATTATAACATTTAATATTTTCCAACTTACAAATAGGAATGATATATATATGTGTGTGACAACTTTTACTATTAGAAAAATAATGTTTGTAGTGACCAATTTTTTTTTTTTTTTTTTTTAACTTTTTATTTTACATCTTATAATGTCATGAAACACACTTAAAACACACAAAAAAATCATATTTAATATTTTCCAACTTCAAAATGGGAATGATATTGATATATGTGTCGCAACTTTTACTATTAGAAAAATAATGTTTGTAGTGACCAATTTTTTTTTAAACTTTTTTTTAGCTTTTTTTAAACTTTTTTTTCAACTTTTTTTTTACATCTCTTAGAATGTCATGAAACACACTTAAAACATAAGAAATTCACATTTAATATTTTCCAACTTCAAAATGGGCACACACACAAACAAACACATACAAAAAATTACACACACACACAAACAAACTAAAACACACACAAAATCTAACACGCACACAAAAACTTAAACACACACAAAAAAACTAACACACATAAAAAAACTGACACACACGCACAAAAACTTACACACACACAAAAACATACCAACACACAACAAATTACACACACAAAAAAAACTAACACACACACAAAAAATAAAAAACCAGCACAAAAATACACACACAAAAAAACTTACAAATAAAAACAAACAAAAACACACACACAAAAAACTTACACCCACAAAAAAACATACACACACACAAAAAAACTGACACACAAAAAAAAACTTACACACACAAAAAAACATTCACACAAACACAAAGAAACACACACAAAAACTTACACACACACACAACAACTTACTATAACGAAACCTAATACACACACACACAAAATGACACACACACAAAAACATCACCACACCCAACCGCATACACACACACAAGCACTTACACACACAACCAAATATACACACACAAAAAAAACTTACACACACACAAAAAATTACACCCAAAACTTACACACACACAAAATCTAAAAAACACACAAACAAATACACACACACACAAAAAAATACACAAACTCAAAAAAACTTACACACACACAAAAACTTACTCAAAAACACTAAATTACACACACACAAAAACTTACACACACACAAAAACTTAAAATCACACACAAAATTAAACAAACACACACAAACTTACACACACACACAAAACTAAAAAAATCTATCAAAAACTTACACACACACACACACACAAAAACATACACACACACAAAAACTTAAAAACACACACAAAATAAAACACAAACACAAACTTACACACACACAAAATCACTTCCACTCAAAAAAAAAATTACAAAATCAAAAAAAAATTAAAAAGAACAATAAAATACAAACACATAAAAAATTGAGCACTCATAAGAACTTATACACACACAAAAACATAAACATTCACAAAATCTTACACAAACAAAAAAAATCTTAAGCACACACACAAACTTACACACACACAAAATATTAAAAAAACACCAAAAATTTCACACACAAAAAAAACTTACACACACAAAAACATACACACACACAAAAAAACTTACACACATAAAAAAACTTACACACACAAAAAAACTTACACACACAAAAAAACTCACACGCACACAAACACTTACATACACAAACTCACAGACATACATAAACTTACACACACACACACACACACACACACAAAAACTAACACACACACAAAAAAACTTAAAAAAACACAAAAACATACACACACAAAAAAAAATTACACAAACACAAAAAAACTTACACACACAAAAAAAATAAAAAAAAAATAAAAACCTACACACACACAAAAAATTACACACACACAAAAAATTACACACACACAAAAAAATACACACACACAAAAACTTACACACACACAAAAACTTACACACACAAAAAAACATAAGCAAACATAAAAACTAACAAAAACAAAAAAAAACATACAAAAAAAAAAAATCATACACACACACAAAAACAAAAACAAAAACAAAAAATAACAGACAAAAACAAAATTACACACACACATGAAAAATTGCACACACACGAAAAAAATTAAACACACATACAAAAAATGAAAAACACACACAAAATAACACAAACATAAAAAATAACACACACACACAAAAACTTACACACACACACAAAAACTTACACACACACAAAAAAACTTACACACACACACACAAAAACTTACACACACACGCAAAAAATTACACACACACACACAAACTTACACACACACAAAAACTTACAAACACACAAAAACTTACACACATAAAAACTTAAGCACACAAAAAAACTTACACACACACAAAAACTTGCGAGCAAAAAAATACTTACACACAAAAACTTACACACATACAAAAACTTACACACACACAAAAAAAACTTACACACATACAAAAACTTACACACACACAAAAAAACTTACACACACACAAAAACTTACACACACACAAAAACTTACACACACGCAAAAAAACTTACACACACACAAAAACTTACACAAACACATAAAAACTTAAACACATACAAATACTTACACACACACAAAAACTTTTTTTTTTACATAACATAGAATGTCTTGAAACACACTTAAAACAAAAAACAATCATAATTGTTATTTTCCAAGTTCAAAATGAGACTGATATAGATATTTGTGTCACAAATTTTACTATTATAAAAATAATGTTTGTAGTGACCAATTTTTTTTTTTTAACCTTTTTTTTTACGTCTTATAATTTCATGACACTTAAAACACACAAAAAAATCATAATTAATATTTTCCAACTTCAAAATGGGAATGATATTGATATATGTGTCACAACTTTTACTATCACAAAAACTTACACACACACACACAAAACTTACACATACACAAAAACTTACACACATACAAACACACAAAGTGTGTTTTCCAGGTGATGGGGTTTCCATGGATGGGGGGGGGGTAAACACCTAGACCTGTAGAAAATGACATGGTGAAGGGCGCACCTATTTTCTGGGACCCCCCTCCCTCAGAAAATAAGTGAGAGAGATATACAAAAAGCTGGGTTAATCTAGGTTCACATAGAGTGGCACGCCACTCTAATTGAATCTAGATTAACCATGCTTTTTTCATATCTCTCTCACTTATGTTCTGAGGGGGGGTCTCAGAAAATAGGTGCCCCCTTCACCATGTCACTTTCTACAGGCCTAGGTGTTTACCCCCCCATCCATTGAAATTCTATCACCTGGAAAACAAACTTTGTGTGTTTGTATGTGTGTACGTTTTTGTGTGTGTGTAAGTTTGTGAGTGTGTGTGTGTGTTTAAGTTTTTGTGTGTTTCTTAGTTTTTGTGTGTTCGTGTAAGTTTGTGTGTGTTTATGTAAGTTTTTGTGTGTGTGTTAATTTTTGCGTGTGTGTGTTAGTTATTTTTGTGTGTGTAATTGTTTGTGTGTGTGTTAGTTTTTGTGTGTGTGTGTTTGTAATTTTTTGTGTGTGTTTAATTTTTTGTGTGTGTGTAAGTTTTTTTGTGTGTGTAAGTTTTTTTGTGTGTGTGTAATATTTTTTGTGTGTTTGTTAGTTTTTGTGTGTGTTTAAGTTTTTTTGTGTGTGTGTTTGTTATTGTTTGTGTGTGTAAGTTTGTGTGTGTGTGTAAGTTTTTTTGTGGGTGTTTGTAAGTTTTTGTTTGTTTGTAAGTTTTTTTTTGTGTGTGTAATTTTTTATGTGTGTGTAAGTTTTTGTGTGTGTGAAAAAAAAAGAAGAAATTGTTTGTCTAGTATGCATCTCAAATCATCGTGATATGCATATTCTCATGATGATCCCATAAAAATGTCCCGAAACAGGTCACTTTTAACACCTATCAAAAATACAATTGATAAATCGAATGTGCTTAAACTTGTTCCAGTTCAATGGAATGAACCTGTTACGATATTGTGACGCTTAACATCAGTTGGGCAATGTCATCAGTTAGTCAAACACAAATTTTATATAAATCAATGGGAAGATACTTAGAATGTAAAAAATCGTAAATTAATTAATAATACATGTAAAAAAAAAATAGGAAATCACGGGTCTCACGTTCGATTTCCTACATCAAACACAAATTTCATATAAATCAATGGGAAGATACTTAGAATGTAAAAAATCGTAAATTAATTAATAATACATGTAAAAAAAAAGAAAAAAAAATTAATGTCATTATGTAAATTAATGTAATTATGTAAATTAATTAATAATAAATTAATTTATGTAAATTAATTAAACAAATTAAATTACAAAAGGAATTTCACAATTTCCAACAAAGGAAACATCACGCACTTTGAACAGAGATCAACACGAATTTTCACGGTGGTTGAATCCGGTCGTTACACTGTCTGCTTGTATGGCGGGAGTACTGTCCACTACTTATCATTATAGCTATATGGGAGTACTGTCCGCTACTTATCATTATAGCTATATGGGGGGACTGTCCGCTACTTATCACTATAGCTATATGGGAGTACTGTCCGCTACTTATCATTATGGTTATATGGGGGGACTGTCTGCTACTTATCATTATAGTTATATGGGGGGACTGCCCGCTTCCTTATATTATAGCTATACTACTCATAGAAAGTTTGGTGAAGCGTTTGTTAAAATTGTCCCTAGATTTCTAAGTCAGCGCTTTGTTTTGCCTATATCGCGTTGTGAAGTTTTGAATGCTTTGAATCATCTTAAGTCGAAATCTATTGATGCTAATAGTATCTCTAAAATGCATCTAACTCCCCAATGTGCTGAACTTGTGTCACATCTTGCGCTTTTGTTTCAAATGTGCTTGGCATCTTCTGTCGTCCTGGAAAGCTTTTTGTGTGGCAGCGTGACTTTAATTTTAAAAAGAGGTAAACCTCCAACAGATTGCTCTTCTTACCGTCCAGTTTCTGTTTCTTGCAATATTAGCAAGGTCTTCGAGTACATTCTTTTACCTAATTTAACTCGAAATATTTCTTTCTTTGGTTAAAATCAACTTGGTTTCAGACCTGGTGTGGGGTGCCAACATGCTCATCGTGTCCTTTCTTCTATTCTACTTTCTAATTCTTCTAAGGGTAAAGGCGTATATCTCTGTACACTTGATCTTTCAAAGGCTTTTGATTCTGTTGTTCATAATCAGCTTTTCTTTTCTTTGGCTTTTTCTGGTGTTAATTTTTCGGTTATTTACCTTCTACGGTTTTGGTATTTTAATTCTTACCTCCGCCTGAAATCTTCTCCAGAAACAACTATTAAAGTGCTTTGTGGTGTTAGGCAGGGAGGTGTTGTATCACCAACCCTGTTCAAAATTTGTATTTCTACTGTTCTGGAAAAGATCTCAGGCACTTATTTTTCCAGTTCTACTGATATTTCTTATATTGCCTATGCTGATGACATTCTGTGGATTAGTTGTACTAAGTCTGCTCTTTCTTCGATGGTTTCCTTAATTTCTCAGTCTTTCCTAAATAATGGTGTATTCCTGAATCTTGATAAGTGTGAATTCTTATATTATAATCTGTCTTCTTCTACTCCTCTGGTTTGTAATAAACTTTCTGTACTTTCTGTCTCTTCCTTTCGGTGGATTGGTATTACTGTTTCTAATTCTCTAGCTCCCTTTCGTAAACAGATTGTTGCTGATTCAGTGAGAAAAATTCAGTTCAGTTATTCAAAAATTGTAGCAAACCGTGGAAAATATAACAGAAGAGCTCTTGGGCGCTTATTCTCGACTTTTTCTGATCATTCTGTGCTTTATTTTTCTGGTGTTCATTCTGTTCTTAAGCTAAAGGATTTAAAAAAGATTAAAGTTACTTATTTCAAATTTTGCAAATTTCTTCTTTCTCTGCCACCATGGACTAGAAATCGGTATCTAGTTAAAAAATTTTATGTTACAGATGTAACTCAAAATCTCGGTGACCTACACAAAAAGCTTTCTGCAGATGCATTTTGTAAATTATGCCCTGACCCCGGTCTTTTACAGTTCTTTTCTTAGTTTAATTTAATTGCTAGTGTTTGTTGAGTTCTTTTTTGTTTTGTTTTTTATTATTATTTACTCCACTTGTACTACTTTCAGTTAGTTGTGGGTAATAAATGATTGATTGATTGATTGTTAGAGTTCTAGTTTATTTTAGTTTTAGTTAAGAGTTTAGAGTTTTACCTTAGAGTCTTAGCTTAGAGATTTAGTTAGAGTTGAAGTTTAGTTTAGTTATAGTTAAGAATTTAGAGTTTTAGCTTAGATTCATAGCTTAGAGTTTTGGTTAAAGTTAAAGTTTAGTTAAGTTTTAGCTAAGAGTTTAGAGTTTTAGCCTAGAGTCTTAGCTTATGGCTTTAGTTAGAGTTGAAGTTTAGTTTAGTTATAGTTAAGAGTTTAGAGTTTGTAGCTTAGAAGCTTAGCTATAAGTTTGAATAATATGTCAGTTTGTTTAAGTTTTAGTTAAGTGTCGATATTTTTACCCTAGAGACATTTTTTGTTGTCTTCGAGAGAGTTTAAGTTTAGTTTAGTTTAGTTTTACCGTATAGATTTAGCTTGTAGTCATAGAGGAGTGGGTTTTATAGAGTTGAAGTTTAGTAAAGTTAAAGTTAATAGTTTAGAGTTTTAACTTAGAGTCTTAGCTTAAAGTTTTAGTTAGAGTTCTAGTTTAGTTTAGTTTTAGTTAAGAGTTTGGAGTTTTAGCCTAGAGTCTTAGCTTAGAGTTTTTGTTAGAGTTCTAAATGAGTTTAGTTTTAGTTAAAAGTTTAGAGTTTTAGCTTAGAGTCATAGCTTAGAGTTTTAGTTAGAGTTGAAGTTTAGTTTAGTTATAGTTAAGAGTTTGGAGTTTTACCTTGGAGTCTTTGCTTATAGCTTTAATTAGAGTTTTAATTTAGTTTTGTTTCAGCTAATAGTTTAGAATTTTACCATAGAGTCTTAGCTTATTGTTTTATTTAGAGATCTAGTTTAGGTTATTTGTAGTTAATAACTTTAAGTCCTAGCTTAGAGTGATTATTTAGAATTTTAGTTATAGTTTCAGTTTAGTTTAGTTTTAGTTAAGAACTAATAGTTTTAGCTTAGATACTTAGCTTAAAGTTTTAGTTAGAGTTATAGTTTAGCTAAAGTTAAGAGTTTAGATTTTTAGCTTGGATTTATAGCCTACAGTTTTATTTAGAGTTTTAATTTAGTTTAGTTATAGTTATAATTTTATAGTTTTAGCTTAGATTCTTAACTTAGAGGTTTAGTTAGAGTTCTAGTTTAATTTAGTTATAGTTAAGAGTTTAGAGTTTTATCTTAGAATTTTATATTAGAGTTTTTTTTAGAGTTCTAGTTTAGTTTAGTTTTAGTTCAGAGTTTAGAGTTTTACCTTAGAGTCTTAGCTTAGAGTTTTAGTTAGAGTTGAAGTTTAGTTATAGTTAAGAGTTTAGAGTTTTAGCTTAGAGTCTTAGCTTAGAGTTTTAGTTAGATTTCTAGTTTATTTTTACTTAAGAGTTCAAGCATAGAAATTTAGCCTAGAGTCGAGGAGGGGGTACAATAGATAGTGATGACAATACTAAACTAACATAACCACAAAATTCCACATTATTACATAGAAATACCAAAACCATAGGTTAGATTAGGTTATGTTAGGTTAGAGGTTAGGTTTCTCTACGTTTAAGTTAGGTTAGGTTAGGTTAGCTTATCTTGAGTGCTCATGATAAGGTAACCTAGCCTAACCTAACTTAAACGTAGAGAAACCTAACCTCTAACCTAACCTAACCTATGGTTTTGGTATATCTATGTAATAAGGTGGAATTTTGTGGTTATGTTAGTTTAGTATTGTCATCAATATCAATTGTCCCCCCTCCTCGACTCTAGGCTAAAACTCTAAGCTAGAACTCTTAAGTAAAAATAAACTAGAACTCCAACTAAAACTCTAAGCTAAGACTCTAAGCTAAAACTCTAAACTCTAAACTCTTAACTAAAACCAAACTACAACTCTAACTAAAACTCTAAGCTCTTACTCCAAGCTAAAACTCTAAACTCTTAACTATAACTAAACTTAAACTCTAACTAAAACTCTAATCTAAGAATCTAAGCTAAAAATCTAAACTCTTAACTAAAACTAAACTAAACTAGAAATCTAACAAAAACTCTAAGCTAAGACTCTAAGCTAAAACTCTAAACTCTTAACTATAACTAAACTAAACTAGAAGTCTAACTAAAACTTTAAGCTAAGACTCTAAGGTAAAACTCTAAACTCTTAACTAAAACTAAACTAAACTAGAACTCTAACTAAAACTCTAAGCTATGCCTCCAAGCTAAAACTCTAAACTCTTAAGTATAAGTGAACTTCAACTCTAACTAAAACTCTAAGCTAAGACTTTAAGGTAAAACTCTAATCTCGTAAATAAAACTATACTAAACTAGAACTCTAACTAAAACTCTAATCTAAGATTCTAGGCTAAAACTCTAAGCTCTTAACTACAAATAAACTAAACTAGAACTCTAAATAAAACTCTAAGCTAAGACTCCAAGATAAAACTCTAAACTCTTAACTAAACTAAACTAGAACTCTAACTAAAACTCTAAGCTAAAAAACTCTAAACTCTAAACTAAAACTAAACTAAACTAGAACTCTAACAAAAACTCTAAGCTATGACTCTAAGTTAAAACTCTAGACTCTTAACTAAAACTAAACAAACTTCAACTCTAACTAAAACTCTAAGCTAAGATTCGAAGCTAAAACTATAAACTCTTAACTATAGATAAACTAAACTTCAACTATAACTAAACTCTAACCTAGAATTCAAGGCTTAAAATCTAAACTCTTAACTAAAGCTAAACTAAACAACAATTTTAACTAAAACTCTAAACTATGACTCTAAGCTAAAACTCTTAACTCTTAACTTTAACTAAACTAAACTTCAACTCTAACTAAAACTCTAAGCTATGACTCTAAGCTAAAACTCTAAACCCTTAACTATAACTAAACTAAACTTCAACTCTAACTAAAACTCTAAGCTAAGACTCTAAGGAAAAACTATAAATTAAAAATAAACTAAACTTCAACTCTAACTAAAACTTTAAGCGAAGACTCTAAGGTAAAACTCTAAACTCTTAACTAAAACGAAACTAAACTAGAACTCTAAAAAAAACTCTAAGCTAAGACTCTAAGCTAAAAAGTCTAAACTCGTAACTATAACTTAACTAAACTTCAACTCTAACTAAATCTCTAAGCTAAGACTCGAGGCTAAAACTCAAAACTCTTAACTAAAACTTTAACTAAACTACAACTTTAACTAAAACTCTAAGCTATGACTTTAAGCTAAAACTCTAAATTCTTAACTATAACTAAACTAAACTTCAACTCTAACTAAAACTCTAAGCTAAGACTCTAAGCTAAAACTCTAAACTCTTAACTAAAACTAAACTATAATTCTAACAAAGACTCTAAGCTAAGACTCTAAGCTAAAACTATAAACTCTTAACTATAACTAAACTAAACTTCAACTCTAACTAAAACTCTAAGCTAGGACTCTAAGGTAAAACTCTAAATTCTTAACTAAAACTAAAGTAAACTAGAACTTCAACAAAAACTCTAAGCTAAGACTCTAAGCTAAGACTCTAGGCTAAAACTCTAAACTCTTAACTAAAACTTAACTGAACTACAACTTTAACTAAAACTCTAAGCTATGACTCTAGGTTAATTTCTAAATTCTTAACTATAACTAAACTAAACTTTAACTCTGACTAAAACTCTAAGCTAAGACTCAAAGCTAAAACTCCAAACTCTTAACTATAGCTAAACTAAACTTCAACTCTAACTAAACTCTAAGATAAGACTCTAGGCTAAAACTCTCAACTCTTAACTATAACTAAACTAAACTTCAACTCTAACTAAAACTCTAAGCTAAGACTCTAAGCTAAAACTCTAAACTCTTAACTATATCTAAACTTCAACTCTAACTAAAACTCTAAGATAAGACTCTAAGCTAAAACTCTAAACTCAACTAAAACTAAACTTAACTAGAGCTCTAAGCCAAAACTATAAAGTAAAACTAAACTAAACTAAACATCAACTCTAACTAAAACTCTAAGCTAAGACTCTAAGGTAAAACTCTAAACTCTTAACTAAAACTAAACTAAACTAGAACACTTACAAAAACTCTAATCTAAGACTCTAAGCTAAAAACTCTAAACTCTTAACTATAACTAAACTAAACTTCAACTCTAACTAAAGCTCTAAGCTAAAACTCTAGGCTAACACTCTAAACTCTTAACTAAAACTTAACTAAACTACAACTATAACTAAAACTCTAAGCTATGCTAGCTTACTCTAAAAATAATGAACACATAAAAATGTAATATTTTTAATGAAATAATGCTATGTAGAATATTAATACAAAAATATATTATGATACATTATTAATATCAATGATTAACTTTGGACATTTTGAATCTGTTCAATAAAACAGTTCACCATGTCCTCTCTTGATATTGTAGCTATTGTCTTCTCTTAGTTCGTAATCAGTAGAATAATCATTATTCCATTTTGAGTCATACACAATTTTTACTGGTGTTTCATCAACAAGCTCAATATGCTTTTCATCTTTGGTATTATTTGGTTCATTGACTTTTTGATCAATGGCAGTAACGTTTGCTAGTGCTTTGTTTTTCATCGATTCATCTTTATATTCCATAGTGATATTTTCTGGAAATGCCATTTTTATTTTTCTGGCAATTTCACTGTCTATTATCACATTATTTTTACACAGGTAACAGTTTCGGCACGTAGACAAGATATGGTTTACGGTATTAGTAGAAGAGTAGGTCTTTCTTTTATTGACCTTCCGTTGAATGCTAATACCCGAAAGCTGACGATTGGATGTATCAGTAGGTAATGTGTTACCTGCAACAGTAGCAAGGAGTTGTCCTCTATCATCAACGATTATTTTTATGTTGGCATTCTCTTTGAGTGCAATCATCTCTGAAGATCTTAATCTCGCATAACCACCAACATAAGAGTTGAATGTTTTCGCTATTCCAAAGAAATTTAATTCCTTACTGTCATGACCATGCATGCATACATTTCCAATAGTGCTACCACTTGTACTTGTTTCATAGTTTAAATACTTCTCCTTGTCGGCATTCAATGCTACAATAACATTGTTATGTGAACACACTTTATTATAATGCTCCATCTTCACTTTTTTTTAAAAAATATGACTTATGTGTTTATCGTTCCACTGCATCAAAAATACTGATTTAATACATGCAATAGACTTGGTAGTGTCGATAACCGGACATAGAATACCAGTGGGAAACCCAAATCGTGTCTCTGACCAATCATAGAGTACAATTGTTAGAGCCGTATGCATATTTTGTAATTTTAAGATATGTACAAATAAAAATAAAGTTGAATAATTTGGAAGTTTAAAACAAAATATTATTTCTTATGAAAAAAATATTGAATTAGAACCATCAGTCCTCATCATTATGAGTATCCAAAACTGGACTTAAGTTTCACATTTGAACTAGAGAATTGTATTTTCCATAGTTTTCTTACAAGAAACTAGAGTTCACGGTCAAAAACCCTTATTAGCTCAGATTTTACGGAAATAGTTTTATTTTTCAATCCAAAAAAGGACTTAGGTTTCACATTTGAACTAGGCAATTGTAATTTCCATAATTTTCTTACAAAAAACTATAGTTTACTGTCAAAAACCCTTATTAGCTCAGATTTTACGGAAATAGTTTATTTTTTTATCCATAACTGGACTTAAATTTCACATTTGGACCAGAGAATTGTATTTTCCATAATTTTCTTACAAAAAACTAGAGTTTACGGTCAAAAACCCTTATTAGCTCAGATTTTACAGAAATAGTTTATTTTTCGATCCAAAATTTTTCTAAATTTTTTCGATCCAAAAAATTTATTTTTCGTTTCAACTATGAGCAAACGAATTGTATTTTCCATAATTTTCTTACAAAAAACTAGAGTTTACGGTCAAAAACCCTTATTAGCTTAGATTTTACGGGAATACTTTTATTTTTCGATCCAAAATGGACCTAAGTTTCACATTTGAACCTGAGAATTGTATTTTCCATAATTTTCTTACAAAAAAACTAGAGTTTATGGTCAAAATCCCTTATAAGCTCAGGTTTTACGGATATAGTTTTATTTTTCGATCCAAAAATAGACTTAGGTTTCACATTTGAACCAGAGAATTGTATTTTCCATAATTTTCTTACAAAAAAACTAGAGTTTACGGTCAAAAACCCTTTTTAGCTCATATTTTACGGAAAAAGTTTTATTTTTTGATCCAAAATGGACTTAAGTTTCACATTTGAACCATAGAATTGTATTTTCCACAATTTTCTTACAAAAAAAGACTAGAGTCTACGGTCAAAAACCCTTATTATCTCAGATTTTACAGGAACTGTTTATTTTTCGATCCATAACTGGACTTAAGTTTCATATTTGAACCAGAGAATTGTATTTTCCAAAATTTTCTTACAAAAAAACTAGAGTTTACGGTCAAAAACCCTTATTAGCTCAGATTTTATTGAAACAGTTTATTTTTCTATCCATAACTGGACTTAAGTTTCACCTATGAGCCAACGAATTATATTTACCATAATCTTGTTACAAAAAACTAGAGTTTACAGTCAAAAACCCGTATTAGTTCGAATTTTACGGAAATAGTTTATTTTTATAGGTTTCAGACAACACATATCTACAAAAGACTAAGAAACCTAGCTAATAAAAGCCGGAAATAGCAAATTAACCATCCCAAATCATAAGTTTCAGACAACACACACCTAAGAAATACTAAGAAATCTGGCTAAGAAAAGTCAGAAATAGCAAATTACATACCCCAAATCATAAGTTTCAGACAACACACACCTACGAAATACTAAGAAACCTTAGCCCAGAAAAGCCCGATATAGTAATTTACATACCCTAAATCATAAGTTTCAGACAACACACACCTACGAAATAATAAGAGACCTAGCTCATAAAAGCCGGAAATAGCAAATTACACATCTCAAATCATAAGTTTCAGACAACACACACCTATGAAATACTAAGAAACCTTAGCTCAGAAAAGCCCAAAATAGTAATTTACATACCCCAAATCATAAGTTTCAGACAACACACACCAACGAAATACTAAGAAAACTAGCTCAGAAAAGCCCGAAATAGTAATTTACATACCCCAAATCATAAGTTTCAGACAACACACACCTACGAAATACTAGGACACCTAGCTAAAAAAAGACAGAAATAGCAAACTACCCACCCCAAATTTTAGGTTTCAGACAACACAAACCTACGAAATACTAAGAAACCTAGCTCAGCAAAGTCAAAAATAGCAAACTACACATCCCAAATCAAAATTTTCAGACAACACACACCTATGAAAGGTGAAGAAATATAACTCAGCAAAGTCAAAAATAGCAGACTACACATCCCAAATCATAAGTTTCAGACAAAATATACCAACGGAAGACTAAGAAATCTAGCTCAGAAAAGCCCGAAATAGTAATTTACATACCCTAAATCATAAGTTTCAGACAACAAACACCTATGAAATACTAGGAGACTAGGAAATACTAGGAGACTAGGAAATACTAGGAGACCTATGAAATACTAGCTCATAAAAGCCAGAAACAGCAAACTACCCACCCCAAATTGTAGGTTTCAGACAACACACACCTATGAGAGACTAAGAAACCTATAGCTCAGAAAAGTCCAAAATAGTAAATCACACATCTCAAATCATAAGTTTCAGACAACACAGACCTACGAAATACTAAGAAACCTAGCTTAGAAAAGTCCAAAATAGCAAACTGCCCATCCCAAATCATAGGTTTCAGACAACACACACCTATCCTTCTGCCATCAACCCATCCTCCCCCAAAACACTTTTATTCGCAAATGCTAAACCCCTTTTTTTTCTCCACCCTCATACGATCCAATTCGCAAATGTTAAACCCTTTTTTTTAGAGCTATGATCGCAATGAATGGTACTTGTTATCAGAAAAAACGTCAATTGCCAAAAAAAAAAGAAAAAAATAAAGCATGCCATGCTGAATGTGCTTCAAAAACCCATCTGGTTGAAAACATATTTGTTATCGTTAACCATTTCGAAAGATTGATATTGTTCCAAATTTATAATAAATATCTCGCTTTTTTGAAATGTCCACGTGAAACTGTACTGCATATTCTTGTGAAATTGATATCAATAGCAAAAAACCAGTCTGCTTGTCCTATACAATCACGACCATACTTCCAAAACGTGTTCGACCACTTTATAGGTTTGCACGCTTTTTTGCAATGTCCACGTGAAACTGTACTGCATATTCTTGTAGGCGTGAATGTATTCGTGAATGTGTTCGTGAATGTGTTCGTGAAACCTTTATATAACTTACTACTGCCACGTCAACACTTAAACTATTTTGACTTGTACAAGGATGTTGTACAGTTATCTGGATTAAATCACTGACATTGTTACGTATATCATATCACTATCCGGTTGTGTTCACATAACATATCTTAAAACATGAGCTCAAATTTAAATTTCAGCTATTGTCAATAGCTCGATTTCATTGGGGAGTGAACCTACCACTTGGCAAATCAGCCATTTTTCCCTTCTTAAAAAACTACAGAATCTTAATTTGTGTCGGAAATGACATGCATCAAATAGCGCTAACTTCTTTATTGTAAAAGTAATGCACTTCTCCGGGTGATTACGATCACAGGGTTGCCACCACGGTCATTTCCTAAAGTACTAAAATTGCCCAGATTTGCGTGTTACACAAAAATTTCCGGTGCTACAGTCAAAAAATTGACTGTAATAGTAATAAAATAGTGCTGAAAAGGCACTTTTTCTGCTGTTTTAGCATTATTTTAGTAACCCTCAGCACATGTTACAGTGCTACACATAATGAAATAGGACTAAAATAGCACTTTCGTGCTACAGGTGGCAACGCTGTACGGTGATTCTGCAAATTCGCTAGAAAATCCTTTAAGCATGATAATTTTGCAAGTTTGAAATATGTTCATAGGAAAATTACAGTCTAATAATCGACTTGGGGCTCGATAATAAAGAGTTATGAAGGAACAAATTACTATAAACATAATTTATTCCTTTGATGGTAGAGAAAATTGAACAGTTTTTTAAGGAAAGCTTTACCACAATTATATAATTTAAGCAAATCGTTTAAAGTGTTCAGTGAATATTATGTTGTTTGTTTTGCAAAACTGAACAATGCGGACTATCAAAAATTTTGTGGTAACAAATTATGAGTGAAGAACAATATCAAATTACTTTGATGATGGAGAAAATTGAACAGTTTTTTAAGGAAAGCTTTACCACAATTATATAATTCAAGCATATCGTTTAAAGTGTTCAGTAAATATTATGTTGTGTGTTTTGCAAAACTGAACAATGCGAACTGTCAAAAATGTTGTGGTAACAAATTATGAGTGAAGAACAACAGGTGTAAATACAAACAGTAACTACAAGAGAAGGATTTTGATAACATAATAGTGCATGTGCAAAATGCAAAAAGAATATTGTGCATGTACAGGTGCATCAAAATAGTGTTGTGAAACGATTTTTTAGATACTTTAATCAAAATAGTGCGGTGAAAAAAAATCTGATTTTCATAGGGATTCTAAATATGTAATATTCCTGAAGTTACAGCTTATCAATCAAAAATTATCAGTGTAATATTTGTAGTAAAAAGACCACTTTGTGGGCTTTTTGATGACCTTAGTTCCTCTGAGATGTACAGCGAGAGGGGAATCATCCCGTTGATGACCTTAGCTTTGGTATTAAGCCCTTGCGAATGAGTCATGTCAAACGCCTGAAACGGATTGCCTCATTGTAATAAGAATTTTATGACTGTTCGTTTTTAGCTTTGGTAGTAAATAAAAAAAAAACAAGTTTTTTCAACTGAAACCAAGGAGCAACACTAATACTTAAAATGAACAGAAATTATTACGTATATGAGGGGGTTCATTCCCTAGTCAATACCTCACTCTTTAGGGTAAAGTTCGAATTTTGTTCGAATCACCCCTGAATCACAAAAGCCATTTAATTAGAATAGATAGCTCTTTTGAAAGTATTAAAAAAAGCTTTAAAGACTGAAATATTGAGATATTGAGTGAGAGTGAGAGTGAGATATTGACTAGGGGGCGAACCCACTCATATACGTAATAATTTCAGTTCGTTTTAAGTTTTAATGTTGCTCCTTACTTTCAGTTGAAAAAACTTGTTTTTTATTTAATTTTTGATCTTTTTTAAATAATGCTGGGTCACCCCCTTCATAGAAATGTCCCTTCCCCCAAACAAACATCTTCCATAGAAAGATCCTCTCACGTAAACCCCTCCTTCAACCCCCCACCAGAAAAATCCCTTCTGAAAATGCCTGTATACTTCCCAATACTATATGTAAACAATGGGCAAAGTTCCTAACTTGCAGCCCTTCCCCCGGGAACTGTGGGGGACTAAGTCATCCTCAAAAATATATTTATTAGATTTCGACTATGCTGAACAAAATGGCTATCTCAAAACTTAGGTTGGGTGACTTTGGGGAAAAAATGAGCGTGGGAGGGGGCCAAGTTGCCCTACAATTTTTGGGTCACTTTAAAATGTGCACTAGAACATTTAGTTTCTGTTTGAATGAGCCCTCTTACGATATTCTAGGACTACTGTTCTCGATCCATAACTGGACTTAAGTTTCACATTTGAACCAGAGAATTGTATTTTCCATAATGTTCTTACAAAAAAAAAGATTTTAAGGTCAAAAACCCTTATTAGCTTAGATTTTACGGGAATACTTTTATTTTTCGATCCAAAAATGGACTTAAGTTTCACATTTGAACCAGACAATTTTATTTTCCATAATTTTCTTACAAAAAACTAGAGTTTAAGTCAAAAACCCTTATTAGCTCAGATTTTACAGAAATAGTTTATTTTTCCTTTCATAACTGGACTCAAGTTTCACATTTGAAGCACAGAATTGTATTTTCCTTAATTTTATTACAAAAAAATAGAGATTACGGTCAAAAACCCCAATTAGCTAAGATTTTACGGTTATAGTTTTATTTTTTGATCCAAAATGGACCTAAGTTTCACATTTGAAAAAGAGAATTGTAATTTCCATAATTTTCTTACAAAAAAAATAGAGTTTACGGTCAAAAACCCTTATTAGCTCAGATTTTACAGAAATAGTTTATTTTTCGATTCATAACTGAACTTAAGTTTCAGATTTGAACCAGAGAATTGTATTTTCCATAATTTTCTTACAAAAAACTAGAGTTTACGGTCAAAAACCCTTATTAGCTCAGATTTTACAGAAATAGTTTATTTTTCGATCCATAACTGGACTTAAGTTTCACCTATGAGCCAACGAAATGTAATTTCTATATTTTTCTTACAAAAAACTAGAGTTTACAGTCAAGAACCTTTGTTAGTTCAGATTTTATGGAAATAGTTTATTTTTATAGGTTTCAGACAACACATACCTACAAAAGACTAAGAAATCTGGCTCAGAGAAGTTAGAAACAGTATATTAACCATCCCAAGTCATAAGTTTCAGACAACCCATACCTACGAAATACTAAGAAAGTTGACTAAGAAAAGATGGAAATATCAGATTACATGCCCAAAATCAAAAGTTTCAAAAAAAACACACCTACGAAATACTAAGAAACCTTAGCCCAGAAAAGCCCGATATAGTAATTTACATACCCTAAATCATAAGTTTCAGACAACACACACCTACGAAATGCTAGGAGACCTAGCTCATAAAAGCCGGAAATAGCAAATTACACATCTCAAATAATAAGTTTCAGACAACACACACCTATGAAATACTAAGAAACCTTAGCTCAGAAAAGCCCAAAATAGTACTTTACATACCCCAAATTATAAGTTTCCGACAACACACACCTACGAAATACTAGGAGACCTAGCTCATAAAAGCCGGAAATAGCAAATTACACATCTCATATCATAAGTTTCAGACAACACACACCTACGAAATACTAAGAAACCTAGCTCAGCAAAGTCAAAAATAGCAAATTACACATCCCAAATCAAAAGCTTCAGACAACACACACCTATGAAAGGCTAAGAATTCTAACTCAGCAAAGTCAAAAATAGCAGACTACACATCCCAAATCATAAGTTTCAGACAACATATACCAACGGAAGACTAAGAAATCTAGCTCAGAAAAGCCCGAAATAGTAATTTACATACCCTAAATCATTAGTTTCAGACAACACACACCTATGAAATACTAGGAGACCTAGCTCATAAAAGCCAGAAATAGCAAACTACCCACCCCAAATGGTAGGCTTCAGACAACACACAACTATGATAGACTAAGAAACCTAGCTCTGAAAAGACATAAATAGCAAACTACACACCACAAATCCTAAGTTTCAGATAAAACACACCTACGAAATACTAGGAGACCTAGCTCATAAAAGCCGGAAATAGCAAATTACACATCCCAAATTATAAGCTTCAGTCAACATACACCTATGCAATACTAATATACCTTGCTCAACGAATTCGAAAATAGCAAACTAAACATCCCATATCATAATTTCTAGTCAAAACACACCTACGAAAGTCTAAGAGATCTAGCTCAGTAGAGTCAAAAATAGCAAACTACACATCCCAAATCATAGGTTTCGGACAACACACACCAACGAAAGACTAAGCAATCTAGCTCAGAAAAGCCCAAAATAGTAATTTACATACCCCAAATCATAAGTTTCAGACAACACACACCTATGAAATACTAGGAGACCTAGCTCATAAAAGCCAGAAATAGCAAAATACCCACCCCAAATTGTAGGTTTGAGACAACACACACCTATGAGAGACTAAGAAACCTAGCTCTGATAAACCCAAATAGCATTCCAAATAATAGGTTTCAGATAACAAACTCCTACAAAGGCTATGAAACCTAGCTAAGAAAAGCATGATGTTGCACACTAAAGATTCCAAATCATAGGTTTCACACTACTCACACCAGCGAAAGACTAAGAAACCTAACTCAGAAAAGTCCAAAATATTATACCAGACATCTCAAATCAAAAGTTTCAGACAACACACACCTACGAAATACTAAGAAACCTAGCTTAGAAAAGTCCAAAATAGCAAACTGCCCGTCCCAAATCATAGGTTTCAGACAACACACACCTATCCTTCTGCCATCAACCCATCCCCCCCCAAACACTTTTATTCGCAAATGCTAAACCCCCTTTTTTTTCTCCACCTTCATACGATCCAATTTGCAAATGCTAAACCCTTTTTTTTAGAGCTATGATCGCAATGAATGGTACTTGTTATCAGAAAAAACGTCATTGCCAAAAATTAAAAAGAAAAAAATAAAACATGCCATGCTGAATGTGCTTCAAAAACCCATCTGGTTGAAAACATGTTTGTTATCGTTAACCATTTCGAAAGATTGATATTTTTCCAAATTTATAATAAATATCTCGCTTTTTTGAAATGTCCACGTGAAACTGTACTGCATATTCTTGTGAAATTGATATCAATATGCAAAAAACCAGTCTGCTTGTCCTCTACAATCACAACTATACTTCCAAAACGTGTTCGACCACTTTATAGGTTTGCATGCTTTTTCGCAATGTCCACGTGAAACTGTACTGCATATTCTTGTAGGCGTGAAAGTATTCGTGAATGTGTTCGTGAAGGTGTTCGTGAAACCTTTATATAACTTACTACCGCCACGTCAACACTTAAGCTATTTTGACTTGTACAAGGATGTTGTACAGTTATCTTGATTAAATCACTGACATTGGTCCGTATATCATATCACTATCCGGTTGTGTTCACATAACATATCTTAAAACATGAACTCAAATTTAAATTTCAGCTATTTTCAATAGCTCGATTTCATTGGGGAGTGAACCTACCACTTGGCAAATCAGCCATTTTTCCCTTCTTAAAAAACTACAGAATCTTAATTTGTGTCGGAAATGACTTGCATCAAATAGCGCTAACTTCTTTATTGTAAAAGTAATGCACTTCTCCGGGTGATTACGATCACAGGGTTGCCACCACGGTCATTTCCTAAAGTGCTAAAATTGCCCAGATTTGCGTGTTACGCAGCGATTTCCGGTGCTACAGTCAAAAAATTGACTGTAATAGTAATAAAATAGTGCTGAAATAACACTTTTTCTGCTGTTTTAGCATTATTTTAGTAACCCTCAGCACATGTTACAGTGCTACACATAATGAAATAGGACTAAAATAGCACTTTCGTGCTACAGGTGGCAACGCTGTACGGTGATTCTGCAAATTCGCTAGAAAATCCTTTAAGCATGATAATTTTGCAAGTTTGAAATATGTTCATAGGAAAATTACAGTCTAATAATCGACTTGGGGCTCGATAATAAAGAGTTATGAAGGAACAAATTACTATAAACATAATTTATTCCTTTGATGGTAGAGAAAATTGAACAGTTTTTTAAGGAAAGCTTTACCACAATTATATAATTTAAGCAAATCGTTTAAAGTGTTCAGTGAATATTATGTTGTTTGTTTTGCAAAACTGAACAATGCGGACTATCAAAAATTTTGTGGTAACAAATTATGAGTGAAGAACAATATCAAATTCCTTTGATGATGGAGAAAATTGAACAGTTTTTTAAGGAAAGCTTTACCACAATTACATAATTTAAGCAAATCGTTTAAAGTGTTCAGTAAATATTATGTTGTTTGTTTTGCAAAACTGAACAATGCGAACTATCAAAAATTTTGTGGTAACAAATTATGAGTGAAGAACAACAGGTGTAAATACAAACAGTAACTACAAGAGAAGGATTTTGATAACATAATAGTGCATGTGCAAAATGCAAAAAGAATATTGTGCATGTACAGGTGCATCAAAATAGTATTGTGAAACGATTTTTTAGATACTTTAATCAAAATAGTGCGGTGAAAAAAAAATCTGATTTTCATAGGGATTCTAAATATGTAATATTCCTGAAGTTACAGCTTACCAATCAAAAATTATCAGTGTAATATTTGTAGTAAAAAGACCGCTTTGTGGGCTTTTTGATGACCTTAGTTCCTCTGAGATGTACAGCGAGAGGGGAATCATCCCGTTGATGACCTTAGCTTTGGTATTAAGCCCTTGCGAATGAGTCATGTCAAACGCCTGAAACGGATTGCCTCATTGTAATAAGAATTTTATGACTGTTCGTTTTTAGCTTTGGTAGTAAATAAAAAAAAACAAGTTTTTTCAACTGAAACTAAGGAGCAACATTGAAACTTAAAACAAACAGAAATTTTTACGTATATGAGGGGGTTCATTCCCTAGTCAATACCTCACTCTTTAGGGTAAAGTTCGAATTTTGTTCGAATCACCCCTGAATCACAAAAGCCATTTAATTAGAATAGATAGCTCTTTTGAAAGTATTAAAAAAAAACTTTAGCGTAAAGAGTGAGATATTGACTAGGGGGCGAACCCACTCATATACGTAGGCTAATAATTTCAGTTCGTTTTAAGTTTTAATGTTGCTCCTTACTTTCAGTTGAAAAAACTTGTTTTTTATTTAATTTTTGATCATTTTTTAATAATGCTGGCTCACCCCCTTCATAGAAATGTCCCTTCCCCCAAACAAACATCTTCCATAGAAAGATCCTCTCACGTAAACCCCTCCTTCAACCCCCCACCAGAAAAATCCCTTCTGAAAATGTCTGTATACGTCCCAATAACCAATACTATATGTAAACAATGGGCAAAGTTCCTAACTTGCAGCCCTTCCCCTGGGAACTGTGGGGGACTAAGTCATCCTCAAAAATATATTTATTAGATTTCGACTATGCTGAACAAAATGGCTATCTCAAAACTTAGGTTGGGTGACTTTGGGAAAAAAATGAGCGTGGGAGGGGGCCAAGTTGCCCTCCAATTTTTTGGGTCAGCTTGAAAAGGGCACGAAAACTTTTAATTTCTGTTCGAATTAGCCCTCTGACGATATTCTAGGAATACTGGATCGATACAATCATCCCTGGAAAATAAAAACAAATAAACACACATCTGTGATCTTTCTTCTGGCAAAAAAAATACGGAAGTCCACATTTTTGCAGACACGAGCGCGAAACCTCTAGAAAAGGGTTCTCTGATACGCTGAATCTGATGGTGTGATTTTCATTAAGGTTCTGTGACTTTTGAGGGGTGCTCTCCCTTTTTTGGGAAATCAGACAAATTTTCTCAGGCGCGTAACTTTTGGTAGGTAGGACTAAATTTGATGAGACTTATATATTTGAAATCAGCATAAAAATCTATTTGACGTATCTATTGGTATCAAAAATTTTTAGAGTTTCGGTTACTATTGAGCCGGGTTGCTCCTTACTAACAGTTCGTCACCACGAACTGTTTAAAAGAACTGTTTCATCTTCTAGTTTTCTGCAACTGTTAGTGCTCTTAAATAAACACATGTTTTGGAGGCATGTACGAGGGATTTTGTTTTTCCAGGGGGCTCAATAATAAAAAAAAATCAATTTTATTTGATAATTTCAAAAGAAGTGCTGAGAAATTCACCGAAAATTTGGATTTAGTGGGGGGAGGGGACTTCGACCTGGGACCCCTTTTCGTATATTCCGGTCTATAGGTCATTTTTGAAAAGAGCATGAAAACTCCAGGCTGATCTGAAAAAAAGGTTTACGGTCCATTTCGGTTGATCCCTTATCATTTTAATTTTTTGTTGCTGTTTTTTTTTTTTTTTTAAATCGTCCTAAGAACGATATATAAAAAAACTTTTTTGTATATCAAAAGTTGTTTTGCCCTTTTTTGAGCCCGCTTTTTGGGGGTATGGTACCTTAGCCTAAAACTTATTTTGTATTTGTGCATTCCAGGACTTACAAAATACAAGTTTCAGACGTATGGAAATAAACAGCTGGTTGATCTATTTTTGCGCCCTCTAAGATCCTTTCTCCCTAAAAAAGCCTGTGGTCCCCTTGACCAAGGGAACATTCTCAGAAAGGTTCAAGCTAATCGATAATCTTTTTTATCGAATATCTGGGCCCCATTTGCTGGGGTTAGTACCCCAAACGTAAAATTTTCTATTCTGAATTCCCTTAGCCCAAGGACTTTCCAATGCAGTTCTGAAGTTGTTCGGAAAAAAATGTTTTTTGGTCCCTTTTATTTTTTTCATAAATCGATGCTACTGGTTTAAGGTTAAAAATTTAAAGAATTTTGGGAAAAAGTTTTTTTTTCGTTATTAAGCTTACTTTTCGGCCGAACCAATATTTTTTTCTTTTTTTTTTTTGTACGTTAGGTTACCCTGGTCCAAATACCAAAATATGAATATGTCAAGCTGGGGAGAAAAATCCTTTTGACCTTTTTTCAGACTCATTTTGTATGGGGGAAGAGGTACCCAAACGTAAAATCTTTAAGTTGCGGTCCCCTTGTCCAAGAGACTTATGGATATAAGTTCCGGACCAATTAGAGTCAAAAGATTCTTGGTGAATTGTTAGGCCCCATTTCCTTTCCCATCCCACCAAATTTTGAGATCTTCGTGACCCACAGAGCGATCGCTGAAAGGTTCTCTTTTTTTCTGAGTCTATTCCCACTGAGGGGCTCATTTGTTTCCAAATGAGGGTTCTCTTGGCCCAGAAAACTTAATTTGACCCAGAAGTCTTATTTTCTAGCACTTGGGAAAGACAATTTGGCCCTTTTCGGACTAACTTTCAGGCGAATGAATTTTTATTATTCTTTTTTTTTTGCATGAGGGTCTTTTTAAGTAAGGGCTTTCCGATCCAATTTTATGGGCTCAAACGCACCAGCGTATCCCTTATAGTATTAAATTTTAAGCCATTTGTGCAAAAAATTTCTCCTGTTTGGATCCCCTGTTTGAAGAAGCAGAGTTTTATTTATTTATTTATTTATTGCCAGTGCATTGGGGTTACTTTAGCCCAAAAACTTTAGTATGCAAATATTTAAGAACATTGGAAAAAATGACTTTCTTGCCCTTTCGTCGGGCCCTATTGACAGTCCCATGTCCTGTAACTTAATTTTTTTTGTGCGCCAGGGTCTCCTTGGCCCAAGGAATTGGGGTTTTAAGTTTCAAGCAGTTGATAAGGAAAAAGTCATTGGACCCTTTTTGGATTTTATTTTAAGGTCAACGGATATGTTTTTTTTTCAATTTTCCATTGGAAGCTGTGCGAAAAGAGTGGTTCGATCCCACTTTCTAGGACTATAATGAAAGAAAGGTTACGATAGCCAGGCCACGTTTTTCAAACAGTTTGTGGTAAAGAACTGTACATAAGGAGCGACTCGGCTCAATAGTAACTAAAACTTTAAAAGAAACATTTTTGATAAAAATTGATAAATCAAAACAATTGAATTTTTATACTAGTTCCAAATATATGAAGTTCATTCAGAGTAATGTCAGCTATTGTAAGCTTTGAGCCTGAGAATATTTGCCCAATTTTTGAAAAAGGGGAAAACCCCCCTAAAAAGTCAAGCAATCTTAGTGAAATTGAATAAATAGATTCAATATATGAGAGAGCCCTACTGTGGAGGTTTCAACCTCCTATACACAAGAATGTGGAATTTTGCATCTTTTTTGCCAGAAGAAAGATCACGAATGCATGTTTATTTGAGTAGGGATGACAGTATCAGTCCGGAACTTACATAATTTATGCATGTTTTTATGGTTTTTGTCACTGAGAATGAAAAAACAGGATTTTTCTCAGTTTGGTGTATTTTCATGGTTTATTGATTCTAACGGGTCAGTGAAACCTCTTTCAAAGTCGATTTGTTGTTGTTCGTCTAGGTGCAATGACTCAGGGGAGAAGATTGTAAATGCGCACTAACGGGGAAGAAATGTATTGATCTAGAAAAAGAGAGGAGAGGGGATTTCCGAGAATTCGATTGACTTAATTGGTGGGGGAATTTATTGATCCACAAAAGGGTAATTAAGAAACATTATGTCTTCTTTGATCTTTATGTCTGAGGGATAAACAGTCTTTAGTGACAGAGATAAATTAATACTCTATTTTTAAATATGGTTTCTCCGATCTTTAGGTCAGAGTGATAAATTGATATTCTATCGAAACCATAATAATGTAGCTAGGAAAACCTATGAGAATAAGAGATTAACGCTGGAAAGGGTTTCCTAAGAATTTCAAATGTGACAGCGCAGGGATGCCAAAACAAAGGAACATGCAGAAATTACTTTTAGGGGATTATTTGGGCGAAACCGTTTTAGACATTTTAGAAGATGATTTAGGCGAAACTCTGTGGTCGTTATAATACACAAGTTCCATTTGAAAAATTTTGTTAGGTCCCCATACCCCAACCCCAAAGGCCCATCCTCCCCCCAACCCCGAAAGGGCCCCAAAGACCCCCTGGGCCACCAAATACCCCGGAACCTCAACACCAAAGGCCCCCAGGGCCCCTAAAGGCCCCTTGAGCCCCCTGATCCCCCAAATACCCCCCAGGGCCCCTAAAGGCACCCCGAGCCCCCTCCCTTCTTCCCTCCCTTTTTAAATTTTTTTTAAGTTTTTTCGGACTGAATTTTTTAGAATTAGAAATTATTCAACATTTTTCCGGTTTTTTCTTTAACCCATTGACCTTGAATCTTAGCCTAGAATCTTATCTTAGTTTTATTTAGAGTTGAAGTTTAGTTATAGTTAAGAGTTTAAAGTTTTAGCTTAGAGTCTTAGCTTAGAGTTTTTGAGTTCTAGTTTAGTATAGTTTTATTCAAGAGTTTATATTTTTAGCCTAGAGTGTTTTATCAGAGTCTTAGTTAGAGTTGAAGTTTAGTTTAGTTATAGAGTTTAGAGTTTTAGCTTAGAGTCTTAGCTTAGAGTTTTTTTTAGAGTTCTAGTTTAGTTTAGTCTTAGTTAAGAGTTTAGAGTTTTAGCATAGAGTCATAGCTTAGAGTTTTAGTTAGGGTTGAAGTTTAGTTTAGTTATTGTTAAGAGTTTAGAGTTTTAGCTTAGAGTCTTAGCTTAGAGTTTTTGTTAGAGTTCTAGTTTAGTTTAGTTTTAATTAGGAATTTTAGGTTAGAGTTTTACCTTAGAGTCTTAGCTTAGAGTTTTAGTTAGAGTTGAAGTTTAGTTTAGTTATAGTTAAGAATTTAGAGTTTTAGCTTAGAGTCATAGCTTAGAATTTAGCTAGCGCTATAGTTTTATTTTAGGTATAGATAGAAGCTTTGTTCCTGCGACTGGAGTCATATCTCGGAGACGCGTTTTAGAGTTTTTGTTGAAGTTCTAGTTTAGTATAGTTTTATCCAATAGTTAGAAGTTTTACAGTTGCGTCTTATCTTATATTGGTTGTTAGAGTTCTAGTTTACTTTAGCGTTTGTCAAGAGTTTTAAGTTTTACTTAGTCTCATAGTATAGTTTTTTTTAAATTTGAAGCACGCATTAGTGTTATTTATTAGTCAAGAGTTCTAGATTATAATCTTAGCTTAGAATTTTTGTTAGAGCTCTAGTTTAGTTTAGTTTCAGTTAAGTGTTTAGAGTTTTTAGCTTAGAGTCTTAGCTTAGAGTTGTTGTTGAAATTCTATTTTAGTTTTGTTTTAGTTAAGAGTTTAGAGTTTTAGCTTAGAGTCTTAGATTAGGGTTTTAGTTAGAGTTGAAGTTTAGTTTAGTAATAGTTAAGAGTTTAGAGTTCTAGCCTAAAGTCTTAGCTTAAAGTTTAGTTGGGGTTGAAGTATAGTTTAGCTATAGATAAGAGTTTGGAGTTTTAGCTTTGAGTCTTAGCTTAGAGTTTTAATTAGAATTGAAGTTTAGTTTAGTTATGGTTAAGAATTTAGAGTTTTAGCTTAGAGTCATAGCTTAGAGTTTTAGTTAAAGTTGAAGTTTAGTTTAGTTTTAGTTAAGAGTTTAGATTTTTAGCCTAGAGTCTTAGATTAGAGCTTTTGTTGAAGTTTATTTTAGTTATAGTTAATATTTTAGAGTTTTTAGCTTAGAGTCTTAGCTTAGAGTTTTTTTTAGAGTTCTAGTTTAGTTTAGTTTTAGTTAAGATTTTAGAGTTTTACCTTAGAGTGTTATCTTATATTTTTAGTTAGAGTTGAAGTTTAGTTTAGTTTTAGTTAAGAGTTTAGAAATTTACCATAGAGTCTTAGCTTAGAGTTTTAGTTAGTGTTGAAGTTTAGTTTAGTTATAGTTAAGAGTTTAGAGTTTTAGGTTAGAGTCATAGCTTAGAGTTTTTGTTAGAGTTCTATTTTAGTTTAGTTATAGTTAAGAGTTTGGAGTTTTACCTTAGAGTCTTAGCTTAGAGTTTTAGTTAGAGTTGAAGTATACTTTAGTTTCAGTTAAGAGTTTAGAGTTTTAGCTTTGAGTCTTAGCTTAGAGTTTTTGTTAGATTTCTAGTTTAGTTTAGTTTTAGTTAAGAGTTTAGATTTTTTAGCTCAGAGTCTTAGCTTAGAGTTTTTTTGAAGTTCTAGTTTAGTTTAGTTTTAGTTAAGAGTTTAGAGTTTTAGCTTGGAGTCTTAGCTTAGAGTTTTAGTTAGAGTTGAAGTTTAGTTTAGTAATAGTTAACAGTTTAGAGTTTTAGCTTAGTTAAGAGTTTAGAGTTTTAGCTTAGAGTTTTTGTTAGAGTTCTAGTTTAGTTTTAGTTTAGAGTTTAGAGTTTAGTTAAGAGTTCAGAGTTTTACCTTAGAGTCTTAGCTTAGAGTTGTATTTAGAGTTCTAGTTTAGTTTATTTTTAGTTAAGAGCTTAAAGTCTTAGCCTCGAATCTTAGCTTAGAGTTTTAGTTAGAGTTCTAGTTTAGTTAAGTTTTAGTTAAGAGTTTAGAGTTTTACCTTACAGTCTTAGCTTAGAGTTTTAGTTAGAGTTGAAGTTTAGTTAAAGTTAAGAGTTTAGAGTTTTTGATAGGAGTCATAGCTTACAGTTTTAGGTAGAGTTCTAGTTTAGTTTAATTTTAGTTAAGAGTTTAGAGTTTTACCTTAGAGTCTTAGCTTAGAGTTCTAGTTAGAGTTCTAGTATAGTTTAGTTATAGTTAAGAGTTTAGAGTTTTAGCTTAGAGTCTTAGCTTATAATTTTTGTTAGAGTTCTTGGTTAGTTTAGTTTTGGTTAAGAGTTTAGAGTTTTAGCTTGGAGTCTTAGCTTAGAGTTTTAGTTAGAGTTGAAGTTTAGTTTAGTAATAGTTAAGAGTTTAGAGTTTTAGCTTAGTTAAGAATTTAGAGTTTTAGCTTAGAGTTTCTGTTAGAGTTCTAGTTTAGTTTTAGCTTAGAGTCATAGCTAAGAGTTTTAGTTAAAGTTGTAGTTTAGTTAAGTTTTGGTTAAGAGTTTAGAGTTTTAGCCTAGAGTCTTAGCTTAGAGCTTTAGTTAGAGTTGAAGTTTAGTTTAGTTATAGTTTAGAGTTTAGAGTTTTACCTTAGAGTCTTAGCTTAGGGTTTTAGTTAGAGTTAAAGTTTAGTTTAGTTTTACTTTATAGTTTTAGCTCAGAGTTCTAGTTTAGTTTAGTTTTAGTTGAGTTTAAAGTTTTAGCTTAGAGTGTTAGCTTAAAGTTTTAGTCAGAGTTGAAGTTTAGTTATAGTTAAGGGTTTAGAGTTTTAGCTTAGAGTCTTACTTTAGAGTTTTAGTTAGAGTTGAAGTTTAGTTTAGTTATAGTTAAGAGTTGAGAGTTTTAGCCTAGAGTCTTAGCTTAGAATTTTGTAAGGGTTGATCTTTAGTTTAGTCATTGATAATAATTTGTCGTTTTAGCTTTGAGTCTTAGCTTAGAATTTTAGTTAGAGTTGAAGTTTAATTTAGTTATATTTAATAATTTAGAGTTTCAGCTTAGAGTCTTAGATTAAAGTTTAAGTTAAAATTGTAGTTCAGTTAAGTTTTAGTTAAGAGTTTAGAGTTTTAGCTTAGAGTCTTAGCTTAGAGCTTTAGTTAGAATTGAAGTTTAGTTTAGTAATAGTTCAGAGTTCAGAGTTTTAGCTTAGAGTCTTAGCTTAGACTTTTTGTTAGAGTTCTAGTTTAGTTTAGTTTTAGTTAAGAGTCTAGAGTTTTACCTTAAAGTATTAGCTTAGAGTTTTAGTTAGAGTTGAAGTTTAGTTTGGTTAAGAATTTAGAGTTATAGCTTAGAGTCATAGCTTAGAGTTTTAGTTAAAGTTGTAGTTTGGTTAAGTTTTAGTTCAGAGTTTAGAGTTTTAGCCTAGAGTCATAACTTAAAGCTTTAGTTAGAGTTGAAGTTTAGTTTAGTTATAATTACGAGTATAGAGTTTTTAGCTTAGAGTCTTAGCTTAGAGTTTTTGTCAGAGTTCTAGTTTAGTTTAGTTCTAGTTAAGAGTTTAACGTTTTACCTTAGAGTCTTAGCTTAGAGTTTTAGTTAGAGTTGAAGTTTAGTTTATTTTTAATTAACATTCTAGAGTTTTACCTTAGAGTCTTAGCTTAGAGTTTTAGTTAGAGTTGAAGTTTAGTTTAGTGATAGTTAAGAATTTAGAGTTTTAGCTTAGAGTCATCGCTTAGAGTTTTAGTTAAAGTTGTAGTTTAGTTAAGTTTTAGTTCAGAGTTTAGAGTTTCAGCCTAGAGTCTTAGCTTAAAGCTTTAGTTAGAGTTGAGTTTAGTTTAGTTATAGTTAAGAGTTTAGAGTTTTTAGCTTAAAGTCTTAGCTTAGAGTTTTGTTAGAGTTCTAGTTTAGTTTATTACTAGTTAAGAGTTTAACGTTTTAGCTTAGAGTCTTATCTTAGAGTTTTAGTTAGAGTTCAAGTTTAGTTCAGTTTTACTTTATATCTTTAGCTTAGAGTCTTAGCTTAGAGTTTTATTTAGAGTTGTAGTTTACTTAGGTTATAGTTAAGAGTTTGGAGTTTGTCTTTCTAGAATGATCTACGACTTTTAGTTAGAGCTTTAGTTTAGTTCAGTTTTAGTTAAGTGTATAGATTAATATTTTTGTGTTTAGAAGAGAGTTTTGTCTGAGATCAATTTTATCTTAGTTTTATCCTTTATTTTAGATTTTTAGACTCTTGATTTAGATTATAGGTTTAGGTAGAGTTGAATTTTAGTTTAGATATATTAAAGAATTTGGAGTTTTATCTTAAAATCATAGCTTAGAGTTTTAGTTAGAGTCGAATTTTACTTTATTCTTAGTTAATATTTGGGATTCTAAGCCTAAAGTTTTAGCTTAGGATTTATTTAGATTTGAAGTTTAGTTTAGCTATATATAATATTTTTTAGTTTTTGCTTATAGTCTTATCTTAGAGTTTTAGTTAGAGTTCTAGTTTGGTTTATTTTTAGTTAAGAGCTTAGAGTTTTAGCTTCGAGTCTTAGCTTAGAGTTTTAGTTAGAGTTCTAGTTTAGTTAAGTTTTAGTTAAGAGTTTAGAGTTTTAGCTTGGAGTCTTAGCTTAGAGTTTTAGTTAGAGTTCTAGTTTAGTTTAGTTTTAGTTAAGAGTTTAGAGTTTTTAGCTTAGAGTCTTAGCTTAGAGCTTTTATTAGAGTTCTAGTTTAGTTTAGTTTTAGTTAAGAGTTTAATGTTTTACCTTAGAGTCTTAGCTTAGAGTTTTAGTTAGGGTTGAAGTTTACTTTAGTTTTAGTTAAGAGTTTAGAGATTTAGCTTAGAGTCTTAGCTTAGAGTTTTTTTTAGAGTTCTAGTTTAGTTTAGTTTTAGTTAAGAGTTTAGAGTTTTTTTATTAGAGTTTTAACTTAGAGTTGTTGTTTAAGTTCTAGTTTAGTTTAGTTTTAGTTAAGAGTTTAGAGTTTTACCATGAAGTCTTAGCTTAGAGTTATAGTTAGAGTTCTAGTTTAGTTTAGTTTTAGTTAAGAGTTTAGAGTTTTTAGCTTAGAGTCTTAGCTTAGAGCTTTTATTAGAGTTCTAGTTTAGTTTAGTTTTAGTTAAGAGTTTAATGTTTTACCTTAGAGTCTTAGCTTAGAGTTTTAGTTAGGCTTGAAGTTTACTTTAGTTTTAGTTAACAGTTTAGAGATTTAGCTTAGAGTTTTAGCTTAGAGTTTTTTTTAGTTTTCAAGTTTAATTTAGTTTCAGTTATGGGTTGAGAGTTTTTATATCAGAGTCTTAGCTTCAAGATTTTGTTGAAGTTCTATTTTAGTTTAGTTTTAGATAAGAGTTTAGAGTTTTACATTAGAGTCCTGGCTCAAAGTTTTTGCTAGAGTTGACGTTTAGTTTAGTAATAGTTATGAGTTTAGAGTTTTAGCTTAGTTAAGAGTTTAGAGTTTTAGCTTAGAGTTTTGTTAGAGTTCTAGTTTAGTTTAGTTTTAGTTATGAGTTTAGATTTTTACCTTAGAGTCTTAGCTTAGAGTTTTAGTTAGAGTTGAAGTTTAGTTTAGTTATAATTAAGAATTTAGAGTTATAGCTTAGAGGCATAGCTTAGAGTTTTAGTTAAAGTTGTAGTTTAGTTAAGTTTTAGTTACGAGTTTTGAGTTTTAGCCTAGAGTCTTAGCTTAGAGTTTATGTAGAGTTGAAGTTAGTTTAGCTATAGTTAAGAGTTTAGAGTTTTTAGCTTAGAGTCTTAGCTTAGAGTTTTTGTTATAGTTCTAGTTTAGTTTAGTTTTAGTTAAGAGTTTAGAGTTTTACCTTAGAGTCTTAGCTTAGAGTTTTAGTTAGAGTTGAAGTTTAGTTTAGTTTAGTTTTACTTTATAGTTTTAGCTTAGTTTAGCTAAATAAGTTCTAGTTTAGTTTAGTTTTAGTTGAGTTTAGAGTTTTAGCTTAGAGTCTTAGCTTTGAGTTTTAGTTAGAGTTGAAGTTTAGTTATAGTTAAGAATTTAGAGTTTTAGCTTAGAGCGATAGTTTAGAACTTTAGTTAAGGTTGTAGTTTAGTAAAGTTTTAGTTAAGAGTTTAGAGTTTTAGCCTAGAGTCTTAGCTTAGAGCTTTGGTTAGAGTTGAAGTTTTGTTTAGTTATAATTACGAGTTCAGACTTTTTAGCTTAGAGTCTTAGCTTAGAGTTTTTGTTAGAGTTCTAGTTTAGTTTAGTTTTAGTTAAGAGTTTTACCTTAGAGTCTTAGCATAGAGTTTTAGTTAGAGTTGAAGTTTAGTTTAGTTTAGTTTTACTTTATAGTTTTAGCTTAGAGTCATAGCTTAGAGTTTTAGTTAGAGTTGATGTTTAGTATAGTTATGGTTAAGAGTTTAGAGTTTTAGCATAGAGTCTTAGCTTAGAGTTTTAGTTAGAGTTCTAGTTTAGTTTAATTTTAGTTAAGAGTTTGGAGTTTTAGTTAAAGTTTTAGTTCAGTTAAGTTTTAGTTAAGAGTTTAGAGTTTTAGCCTAGAGTCTTAGCTTAGAGTCTTAACTTAGAGTTTTTGTTGAAGATCTAGTTTACTTTAGTTTTAGTTAAGAGTTTAAAGTTATACCTTAGAGTCCTTGCTTAGAGTTTGTGTTAGAGTTGAAGTTTACTTTAGTTATAGTTAATAGTTTAGAGTTTTAGCTTAGGGTCTTAGCTTAGAGTTTATGTTAGAGTCTTAGCTTAGAGTTTTAGTTAGAGTTGAAGTTTACTTAAGTTATAGTTAAGAGTTTAGAATTTTAGCCTAGAGTCTTAGCTTAGAGTTTTAGTTAGAGTTCTAGTTTAGTTTAGTTTTAGTTAAGAGTTTAGAGTTTTAGCATAGAGTCTTAGCTTAGAGTTTTAGTTAGAGTTCTAGTTTAGTTTAGTTTTAGTTAAGAGTTTAGAGTTTTTGCCTAGAGTCTTAGCTTAGAGTTTTTGTTAGAGTTCTAAATTAGTTTAGTTTTAGATAAGAGTTTAGAGTTTTAGCTTAGAGTCATAGCTTTGAGTTATAGTTAGAGTTGAAGTTTAGTTTTGTTATAGTTAAGAGTTTAGAGTTTTAGCTTAGAGTCTTAGCTTAGAGTTTTAGTTAGAGTTGAAGTTTAGTTTAGTTATTATTAGGAGTTTAGAGATTAAGCCTAGAGTCTTAGCTTAGAGTTTAGTTATAGTTGAAATTTAGTTTAGCTATAGTTAAGTGTTTGGAGTTTTATCTTTGAGTCTTAGCTTAGAGTATTAGTTAGAGATGAAGTTTAGTTTAGTTATAGTTAAGAATTTAGAGTTTTAGCTTAGAGTCATAGTTTAGAGTTTGAGTACAGTTTTAGTTACACTGAACTACAGTTAGGTTTTAGTTAAGAGTTTAGAGTTTTAGCCTAGAGTCTTAGCTTAGAGTCTTAGCTTAGAGTTTTTGTTAAAGTTCTAGTTTACTTTAGTTTTAGTTAAGAGTTTAGAGTTATACCTTAGAGTCCTTGCTTAGAGTTTTAGTTAGAGTTGAAGTTTAGTTTAGTTATAGTTAAGAGTTTGGAGTTTTAGCTTAGAGTCTTAGCTTAGAGTTTTTGTTAGAGTTCTAGTTTAGTTTAGTTATAGTTAAGAGTTTAGAGTTTTAGCTTAGAGTCTTAGTTTAGAGTTTTAGTTAAAGTTGAAGTTTAGTTTAGTTATAGTTAAAAGTTGAGAGTTTTAGCCAAGACTCTTAGCTTAGAGTTTAGTTAGATTTGAAGTTTAGTTTAGTTATAGCTAAGAGTTTGAATTTTTAGCTTAGAGTCTTATTTTAGAGTATTAGTAAGAGTTGAAGTTTTGTTTAGCATTACTTATGAATTTAAAGTATGATACTTTATTTTCGACTTTTTTTCTATCCTTGGGCTTAAGTTCATTTAACTTAAAGTTAAGATTTAGGAGTTTTAGCCTAGAGTCTTAGCTAAGAGTCTTAGCCAATAGTTTTTGTATAAAAGATATTTTAGTAAAGCTCTAGTTCATAATTTAAAGTTTTAGATTAGAATTTTAGCGTAGAGTTTTAGTTAAAGTTGAAGTTTAGTTTAGTTTTAGTTAATAGTTTAGAGTTTTAGCTTGAAGTCTTAGCTTGGAGTTTTTGTTAGAGTTCTAGTTTAGTTTAGTTTCAGTTAAGAGTTTAGAGTTTTACCTTTGAGTCTTAGCTTAGAGTTTTAGTTAGAGTTGAAGTTTAGTTTAGTTATAGTTAAGAATTTAGAGTTTTAGCTTAGAGTCATAGCTTAGAGTCATAGCTTAGAGTTTTAGTTAAAGTTGAAGTTTAGTTAAGTTTTAGTTAAGAGTTTAGAGTTCTAGCCTAGAGTCTTAGCTTAGAGTTTTTGTTGAAGTTTAGTTATAGTTAAGAGTTTAGAGTTTTAGCCTAGAGTCTTAGCTTAGAGTTTTTTGTTAGAGTTCTAGCTTAGTTTAGTTTTAGTTAAGAGTTTAGAGTTTTAGCTTAGAGTCTTAGCTTAGAGTTTTTGTTAGAGTTCTAGTTTAGTTTAGTTATAGTTAAGAGTTTGGAGTTTGATCTTAGAGTCTTAGCTTAGAGTTTTAGTTTTAGAGTGAGTTTTAGAGTTGAAGTTTACTTTAGTTTTAGTTAAGAGTTTAGAGTTTAGCTTAGAGTCTTAGCTTAGAGTTTTTGTTAGCGTTCTAGTTTAGTTTAGTTTAGTTAAGAGTTTAAATTTTTTAGCTTAGAGTATTAGCTTAGAGCTGTTGTTGAAGTTATACTTTAATTTAGTTATAGTTAAGAGTTTTACCTTAGAGTCTTAGCTCAGAGTTTTAGCTAGGGTTGAAGTTTAGTTTAGTAATAGTTGAGAGTTTAGAGATTTTAGCATAGTTAAGAGTTTAGAGTTTTAGCTTAGAGTTTTTGTTAGAGTTCTAGTTTAGTTTAGTTTTAGTTATGATTTTAGAGTTTTACCTTAGAGTCTTAGGTTAGAGTTTTAGTTAGAGTTGAAGTCTAGTTTATTTATAGTTAAGAATTTAGAGTCTTAGCTTAGAGTCATAGCTTAGATTTTTAGTTAGAGTTGTAGTTTAGTTAAGTTTTAGTTAAGAGTTTAGAGTTATAGCCTTGAGTCTTAGCTTAGAGCTTTAGTTAGAGTTGTTAGTTTAGTTATAGTTAAGAGTTTAGAGTTTTTAGCTTAGAGTCTTAGCTTCGAGTTTTTGTTATAGTTCTAGTTTAGTTTAGTTTTAGTTAAGAGTTTAGAGTTTCACCTTAGAGTCATAGCTTAGAGTTTTAGTTAGAGTTGAAGTTTAGTTTAGATTAGTTTTACTTTATAGATTTATATTATGTTTCTAGTTTAGTTTAGTTTTAGTTGTGTTTAGAGTTTTAGCTTAGAGTCTTAGCTTAGAGTTTTAGTTGGAGTTTAAGTTTAGTTATAGTTAAGAGTTTAGAGTTTTATGTTAGAGTCTTAGCTTAGAGTTTTAGTTAAGGTTGTAGTTTAGTAAAGTTTTAGTTAAGAGTTTAGAGTTTTTAGCTTAGTCTTAGCTTAGAGTTTTTGTTAGAGTTCTAGTTTAGTTTAGTTCTAGTTAAGAGTTTCACCTTAGAGTCTTAGCTTAGAGTTTTAGTTAGAGTTGAAGTTTAGTTTAGTTTTACTTTATAGCTTTAGCATAGAGTATTAACTTAGAGTTTTATTTAGGGTTTAAGCTCACTTTAGTTTTAATTAAGGGTTTAGAGATTTAGCTTTGAGTCATAAATTAGAGTTTTAGTTAGAGTTCTAGTTTAGTTTAGTTTTAGTTAAGAGTTTAGAGTTTTTGGCTTAGAGTCATAGCTTAGAGTTTTTGTTAAAGTTCTATTTTAGTTTAGTTATAATTATGAGTTTAGAGTTGTAGCCTAGAGTCTTAGCTTAGAGTTTTTGTTAGAGTTGAAGTTTAGTTTAGTTATAGTTAAGAGCTTAGAGTTTTTAGCCTAGAGTATTAGCTTAGAGTTATAGTTAGAGTTGAAGTTTAGTTTAGTTATAGTTAAGAGTTGAGAGTCTTAGCCTAGAGTCTTGCTTAGAGTTTTAGTTAGAGTCGAAGTTTAGTTTAGTTATAGTTAAGAATTTAGAGTTTTAGCTTAGAGCTATAGCTTAGAGTTTTAGTTAAAGTTGTAGTTCAGTTAAGTTTTAGTTAAGAATTTAGAGCTTTAGCCTAGAGTCTTAGCTTAGAGTCTTAACTTAGAGTTTTTGTTGAAGTTCTAGTTTACGAACTTCAACAACAAGTTCTAGTTTATGAAGTTATAGTTAAGAGTTTAGAGTTTTACCTTAGAGTCTTGCTTAAAGTTTTAGTTAGAGTTGAAGTTTACTTTAGTTATAGTTAATAGTTTAGAGTTTTAGCTTAGAGTCTTAGCTTAGAGTTTTTGTTAGAGTTCTAGTTTAGTTTAGTTTTAGTTAAGAGTTTAGAGTTTTTAGCTTAGAGTTTAGGCTTAGAGTTGTCGTTGAAGCTCTAGTTTAGTTTAGTTTTAGTTAAGAGTTTAGAGTTTTAGCTTAGAGTCTTAGCTTAGAGTTTTAGTTAGAGTTGAAGTTTAGTTTAGTAATAAATAAGAGTTTAGAATTTTAGCTTAGAGTCTTAGCTTAGAGTTTTTTGAGAGTACAGTGTTCATTCAGAGTTCATGGTGAAAAGACCTGTTTTGGATTCAAACCTATTGCAAAGGATTATATCAATGCCGACGAAAAAAATAGCTTTCTCCTGGATTATAAACAAACCTGTGTGGCAAGTTTATCTTTAATGAACTTAATTTACTATTATTCAGCGCTCGTCGCATGACCATCCCGTGTACTTCGCGTGTGTGGCTTTAAATTATTTTTGAAGTGAATTTATAACGAGATGAGCGTTTCCGAGCTTTTGTATTCACCGCTGTTGAAATTTGTTTTTGAAAATTTAAGTGGTGTTGATGAAGCCGTTATTTTACGGAAAGGAGTGGACTTTTTTAAAGATTTGGAAACTGTTAAGTCAGAGAAAGCAAAGCTATGGAGTTTTGTGAATGATAATGATCCCCCTGTCAGAAGGGGCACTAATGAAATTCTCAGTCACCTGCAAGATATTATAGACTTTATGAAGAAATATGATGCCGATGGAAAACAGCTCCCCTGTTTTGTCATCAAAAGGCCAACAGAAGTTCCTGTTATCTCTGCAACAGCGTTTACACACGTTACAGCCAAGCTTACGAGCCTTGAGCAAGCGATTTCGCTAGTTTCTGCTAAGATGGATTCGTACAATCTGAACTTTCCTCAATTGCCTGTGATTAGCCAACCTGCTGCGTGTGATACGCATACTACAATTTTGATCTCCGATCCCCCGCCTGAGCATGGTGACCCGCTAAACCGAAAATCAGTAATAGACTCAATTTTTGGTCATCAGCTGGTGTCCAGAGTGCGAGCGACTAAAAAGCGGTGGACGGTGAATATTGAGAAATCTGTAGCTGATGATTTTTGCAAATCAGCAATGGAAGCTTAACCTGGTTCTAGTGTGAGAGTTTTATCTAAAAAACACACTGGTGTTATTCGAGAAGTCCCGTCTGATTTTGACCTTGAAATGCTACGGAACCAGTTTGATATAATCAGGTCTAGTTGGTTTGGAACAAGCAAATCGGTTGAGCTTGAATTTGCAGACGCGATTACTAAAGGATCATTTCTGCGAAACGGTGTGAAGATTGGGTATGAAAACTTCCGTGTTTATGAGTTCAAGCAATTGCCAAAGTGTTGCTTCAAGTGTCGTTCCCCTGGGCACTTGGAAAGTGCACGTACTAGTAGCACTCCCAAGTGCGCTCGTTGTGCTGGACCTCATTTATCTATGAACAGTGATTGTTGTACGGAATCTCCGAAATGTGCCAATTGTGGAGGATCTCATCCTTCTTACAGCCTACGATGCCCTGTGATTAAGAAGATCACTGATAAGGTCTATTCTCAGAAATGAATCCGGATATAAGTATAGTCTCATTTAATATTAATGGAACGAGAGGCAAGGACTTTTTTATTGATGATCTGTATGTTAATTACGACGTTGTTTGTCTCCAAAAGCATTTACTGACTGCCTTTAGCGAAAATTTTCTGAGATGAAGCAGTGATAACGTTGTTTTTGTGTGTCCAGCTAAAATTACCCGTGGCAGCCCTTCTGGCGGCTTAGAATGTGCTTTTAAGACAAATATTTCTGGTATGAGTCCTGTGCTTTTCCATTCAGATGACACTTTTCTCGCGGTGCGTCTTGGTATTATTATATTAATTAATATGTATCTGCCATATAATGATCGCTCCATTCGTTCACTTCAGAATTTATCTTGTGCTTGTAATGGTCTTAAGACTTTAATTCAAAAAATATCGGATAACGGGTTGCATTTTGTTATTGCTGGTGATTTTAATACCGATCTGGTTTCTGATAATATAAGGAATGGTCAGCTTTTTTATTCTCTCCCGGCTTATAAAATTGTTATAAGTCCCATGATTATACGTATATTCACCATTCAGGCAGTAAATCAGACATTGATCACGTTATTTGTTCTGCAGCTCTTGTTTGCTCGCCAGTTACGGTTCATTTTGACGAGAATGATCTTGATCACCTTACACTGTCTTTTTGTTTATCAAAGTCTGTTGTTTGTTCTGGGAGTGTGTCTAAGAGTCGTGATGTACGTTCTAAATGGTTTTATAAGCCTGATTGGAATGATGCAAATTTTTCTGTTTATCTTATAACATTGGCTTCACTTCTAAGTACGATTTATGTTCCTTATCAGCTTTTACAGTGTAGTCGGAATTTTATTTATGCTAAATATGAAATAGACCGATATTATCATTCTATCCTCTCTGTTATGAAAGGAGCTGAAAAAATTTCTTTCCGAGTAAAGCGAATCCGAAAGAACACTCAAAAGCCTCTTTGGTCACTTGACCCTGACCTTAAGGCCTGTAAAAATAAAGCTAAATTTCGGCTAAAAATTTGGACAGATTGTGGTTGGCCTAGGTCCGGTAATGTTTTTCTTATTAAACAGAAAACTAAATTAGAATTTAAGAAGTATCTAAAAAGTGTCCGATACCGAGGGCTTGATTTTCCATCCTCGCCTAAAGATTGGAGGAAAGTAATTAATTCAAGTAAAACAGACGATTCTGATGTAAGTAGTAATGCTATTCCACCAAGTTTTTGGCATGCATATTATTCGAAGATTTTCTCCGTTTTGAATTATTCTGTTCATAGAAAGTTTGGTGAAGCGTTTGTTAAAATCGTCAGCCCTTTGTTTTGCCTATATCGCGTTGTGAAGTTTTGAATGCTTTGAATCATCTTAAGTCGAAATCTATTGATGCTGATGGTATCTCTAAAATGCATCTAACTCCCCAATGTGCTGAACTTGTGTCACATCTTGTGCTTTTGTTTCAAATGTGCTAGGCATCTTTGGTCGTCCCGGAAAGCCTTTTGTGTGGCAGCGTGACTTCAATTTTAAAAAAAGGTAAACCACCTACAGATTGCTCTTCTAACCGTCCAGTTTCTGTTTCTTACAATATTAGCAAGGTCTTCGAGTACATTCTTTTACCTAATCTAACTCAAAATATTTCTTTCTTTGGTGAAAATCAACTTGGTTTCAGACCTGGTGTGGGGTACCAACATGCTCATCGTATCCTTTCTTCTATTCTACTTTCTAATTCTTCTAAGGGTAAAGGCGTATATCTCTGTACACTTGATCTTTCAAAGGCTTTTGATTCTGTTGTTCATAACCAGCTTTTCTTTTCTTTGGCTTTTTCTGGTGTTAATTTTTCGGTTATTTACCTTCTACGGTTTTGATATTCTAATTCTTACCTCCGCCTGAAATCTTCTCCAGAAACAACTATTAAAGTGCTTCGTGGTGTTAGGCAGGGAGGTGTTTTATCACCAACCCTGTTTCAAATTTGTATTTCTACTGTTCTAGAAAAGATCTCAGGCACTTATTTTTCCGGTTCCACTGATATTTCTTATATTGCCTATGCTGATGACATTCTGTTGATTAGTAGTACTAAGTCTGCTCTTTCTGCGATGGTTTCCTTAGTTTCTCAGTCTTTCCTAAATATTGGTCTATCCCTGAATCTTGACAAGTGTGAATTCTTATCTTATAATCTGTCTTCGTCTACTCCTCTGGTATGTAATGAATTTTCTATACTGTCTGTCTCTTCCTTTCGGTGGGTTGGTATTACTGTTTCTAATTCTCTAGCTCTCTTTCGTAAACAGATTGTTGCTGATTCAGTGAGAAAAATTCAGTTCAGTTATTCAAAAATTGTAGCAAACCGTGGAAAATATAACAGAAGAGCTCTTGGGCGCTTATTCTCGACTTTTTCTGATCATTCTGTGCTTTATTTTTCGGGTGTTCATTCTGTTCATAAGCTAAAGGATTTAAAAAAAATTAAAGTTACTTATTTCAAATTTTGCAAATTTCTTCTTTCTCTGCCGCCATGGACTACAAATCGGTATCTAGTTAAAAATTTTTATGTTACGGATGTAACTCAAAAGCTCGGTGACCTACACAAAAAGCTTTCTGCAGATGTATTTTGTAAATTTGGCCCTGACCACGGTCTTTTACAGTTCTTTTCTTAGTTTAATTTAATTGCTAGTGTTTGTTGAGTTCTTTTTTGTTTTTGTTTTTTATTATTATGTACTCCACTTGTACTACTTTTTGTTAGTTGTGGGTAATAAATGATTGATTGATTGATTGTTAGAGTTCTAGTTGAGTTTAGTTGTAGTTAAGAGTTTAGAGTTTTGCCTTAGAGTCTTAGCTTAGAGTTTTAGTTAGAGTTGAAGTTTAGTTTAGTTATAGTTAAGAATTTAGAGTTTTAGCTTAGAGTCATAGATTAGAGTTTTAGTTAAAGTTGTAGTTTAGTTAACGTTTTATTTAAGAGTTTAGAGTTTTAGCCTAGAGTCTTAGCTTAGAGCTTTAGTTAGAGTTGAAGTTTAGTTAAGTTATAAGTACGAGTTTAGAGTTTTTAGCTTAGAGTCTTAGCTTAGAGTTTTTGTTAGAGTTCTAGTTTAGTTTAGTTCTGGTTAAGAGTTTAGAGTTTTACCTTAGAGTCTTAGCTTAGAGTTTTAGTTAGAGTTGAAGCTTAGTTTAGCTATTGTTAAGAATTTAGACTTTTAGCTTAGAGTCATAGCTTAGAGTTTTAGTTAAAGTTGTAGTTCAGTTAAGTTTTATTTAAGAGTTTAGAGTTTCAGCCTTGAGTCTTAGCTTATAGCTTTAGTTAGAGTTGAAGTTTAGTTTAGTTATAGTTAAGAGTTTAGAGTTTTGAGCTTAGAGTCTTTGCTTAGAGATTTATTTAGAGTTCTAGTTTAGTTTAGTTTTAGTTGAGAGTTTAGAGTTTTACCTTAGAGTCTTAGCTTAGAGTTTTAGTTAGAGTTGTAGTTTAGTATAGTTTAGTTTTGCCATTGTTATTTATCTTGGAGATTTTGATTAGATTTTCATTTATATCTGTTTTTTAGTTTAGTTACGGTTAAGAGTTTAGAGTTTTAGACTCTAGTCCTAGCTTAAAGATTTTGTTTGATCTCTAGTTTAGTTTTAGTTAAGAGTTTGTATTTTTAGCTTGGACTCATATATTAGAATTTTTGTTATAGTTCTAAATTAGTTTAGTTTTAGTTAATAGTTTAGAGTTTTACCTTAGAGTCTTAGCTTAGAGTTTTAGTTAGAGTTGAAGTTTAGTTTAGTCATTGTTAAGAATTAAGAGTTTTAGCTTAGAGTCATAGCTTAGAGTTTTAGTTAAAGCTATGGTTAAGAGTTGAGAGTTTTAGCCTAGAGTCTTAGCTTAGAGTTTAGTTAGAGTTGAAGTTTAGTTTAGCTATAGTAAAGTATTTGGAGTTTTATCTTTGAGTCTTAGCTTAGACTTTTAGTTAGAGTGGAAGTTTAGTTTAGTTTCAGTTAAGAGTTTAGAGTTTTAGCTTAGAGTCATAGCTTAGAGTTTTTGTTAGAGTTCAACTTTAACTAAAACTCTAAGCTAAGACTCAAAGCTAAATTTCCAAACTCTTAACTATAGCTGAACTAAACTTCAACTCTAGCTAAACTCTAAATTAAGACTCTAGACTAAAACTATCAACTCTTAACTATAACTAAACTTAACTTAAACTCTAATTAAAACTATAAGCTATGACTCTAATCTAAGACTCTAAACTCAACTATAACTAAACTTCAACTCTAACTAAACTCTAATTTTTGACTCTAAGGCAAAACTCAAAACTCTTAATTAAAACTAAACTAAACTAGAGCTCTCACTAGGAAACCAATCCAGGACTAAGATAAAACTCTAAAATCTTAACTATAACTAAACTAAACTTCAACTCTAACTAAAACTCTCAGCTAAGACTCTAAGCTAAAACTATAAAGTAAAACTAAACTGAACTTCAACTCTAACTAAAACTCTAAGCTAAGACTCTAAGGTAAAACTCTAAACTCTTAACTAGAACTAAACTAAACTAGAACTCTAACAAAAACTCAAAGCTAAGACTCTAAGCTAAGAACTCTAAACTCGTAACTATAACTTAACTAAACTTCAACTCTAACTAAAGCTCTAAGCTAAGACTCTAGGCTAAAACTCTAAACTCTTAACTAAAACGTTAAATTAAACTACAACTTTAACTAAAACTCTCAGCTATGACTCTAAGATAAAACTCTAAATTCTTAACTATAACTAAACTAAACTTCAACTCTAACTAAAACTCTAAGCTAAGACTCTAAGGTAAAAATCTAGACTCTTAACTAAAACTAAACTAAACTAGAACTCTAACAACAGCTCTAAGCTAAGACTCTAAGCTAAAACTCTAAACTCTTAAATATAACTAACGTAAACTTCAACTCTAACTAAAACTCTAAGCTAGGACTCTAAGGTAAAACTCTAAATTCTTAACTAAAACTAAAGTAAACTAGAACTTCAACAAAAACTCTAAGCTAAGACTCTAAGCTAAGACTCTAGGCTAAAACTCTAGGCTAAATAACTAAACTAAACTTCAACTCTAACTAAAACTCTAAGCTAAGACTCTAAGCTAAAACTCTTAACTCTTAACTATAACTAAACTAAACTTCAACTCTAACTAAAACTCTAAGCTATGACTCAAAGCAAAAAACTCTAAACTCTTAACTAAAAGTAAATTAAACTAGAACTCTAACTAAAACTCTAAGCTAAGACTCTAGGCTAAGACTCTAAACTCTTAACTATAACTAAAATAAACTTCAAATTTAACTAAAACTCTAAGCTAAAACTCTAAGCTAAAACTATAAAGTAAAACTAAACTAAACTTATACTCTAACTAAAACTCTAAGCTAAGACTCTAAGGCAAAACTCTAAACTCTTAACTAGAACTAAAATAAACTAGAACTCTAAAAAAAATTCTAAGCTAAGACTCTAAGCTAAAAAATCTAAATTCGTAATTGTAACTAAACTAAACTACAACTCAAACTAAAGCTCTAAGCTAAGATTCTAGGCTAAAACTCTAAACTTTTAACTAAAACTTAACTAAAACCACAAATTACACTAAAACTCCAAGCTATGACTCTAATCTAAAACTCTAAATTCTTAACTATAACTAAACTAAACTTCAACTCTAACAAAAACTCTAATATAATACTTTATGGTAAAACTATAAACTCTTGACTAAAACTAAACTAGACCTCTATCAAAAACTCTAAGCTAAGACTCTAAGCTAATACTCCAAACTCTTAACTATTACTAAACTAAACTTCAACTCTAACTAAAACTCTAAGCTAAAACTCTAAACCGAAACTCTAAACTCTGAACTAAAACTAAACTAGAACTTCAACAACAACTCTAAGCTAAGAATCTAAGCTAAAAACTCTAAACTCTTAACTAAAACTAAACTAAACTAGAACTCTAACAAAAACTCTAAGCTAAAACTCTAAACTCTTAAATATAACTAACGTAAACTTCAACTCTAACTAAAACTCTAAGCTAGGACTCTAAGGTAAAACTCTAAATTCTTAACTAAAACTAAAGTAAACTAGAACTTCAACAAAAACTCTAAGCTAAGACTCTAAGCTAAGACTCTAGGCTAAAACTCTAAACTCTTAACTAAAACTTAACTTAACCAGAACTCTAACTAAAACTCTAAGCTATGACTCTAGGCTAATTTCTAAATTCTTAACTATAACTAAACTAAACTTTAACTCTGACTAAAACTCTAAGCTAAGACTCAAAGCTAAAACTCCAAACTCTTAACTATAGCTAAACTAAACTTCAACTCTAACTAAACTCTAAGCTAAGACTCTAGGCTAAAACTCTCAACTCCTAAATATAACTAAACTAAACTTCAACTCTAACTAAAACTTTAAGCTAAGATTCAAATCTAAAAAACTAAATTCTTAAATATAGCTAAACTTCAACTCTAACTAAAACTCTAAGATAAGACTCTAAGCTAAAACTCTAAACTCAACTAAAACTAAACTTAACTAGAGCTCTAAGCCAAAACTATAAAGTAAAACTAAACTAAACTAAACATCAACTCTAACTAAAACTCTAAGCTAAGACTCTAAGGTAAAACTCTAAACTCTTATTTAAAACTAAACTAAACTAGAACTCTAACAAAAACTCTAATCTAAGACTCTAAGCTAAAAACTCTCAACAAAAGTTAAACTAAAAATCAACCCTAACTGAAGCAACAATCTGAAACTCAAGACTAAAACTCTAAGCTTGGAAGGAAAACTTAACTAAACTGGAGTTTCAGCTAAATGTATAAGCGATACCTCTAAGGTATAACTCTATATTATGGCCAATAACTAAACTAAACTTCAACTCTAACTAAAACTCTAAGCTAAAAATCTAAGGTAAATATCTAAACTCATAACTAAAACTAAACTAAACTAGAACTCTAACAAAAACTCTAAGCTAAAACTCTAAACTCTTAACTAAGCTAAAACTCTTAACTATAACTAAACTAAACTTCAACTCTAACTAAAACTCTAAGCTAAGACTCTAAGCTAAAACTCTAAACTCTTAACTAAAACTAAACTAAACTAGAACTCTAACCAAAACTCTAAGCTAAGACTCTAAGCTAAAACTCCAAACTCTTAACTATAACTAAACTAGATTTCTAACAAAAACTCTACGCTATGACTCTTAACTAAAACTAAAGTAAACTAAAATAACTCTTAACTAAAACTAAAGTAAACTTCAACTCTAGCTAAAACTCTAAGCTAAGACTCTAAGGTAAAACTCCAAACTCTTAACTATAACTAAACTAGATTTCTAACAAAAACTCTACGCTATGACTCTACGCTAAAACTTTTAACTATAACTAAACTAAACTTCAACTCTAACTAAAACACTAAGCTAGGACTCTATGGTAAAAATACAAACTCTTAATTAAAACTAAACTAAACTAGAACTCTAAAAAAAACTATAATCTAAAACTATAATCTAAAACTTTCAACTCCTAGCCAAAACTAAAGTAAACTTCAACAAAAACTCTAAGATAAGAAACTATACTAAAAATCTAAACTCTTGACTAAAGCAAAATTTAACTTTAACTATAACTAAAACTATAAGCTATGACTCTAACCTAAAACTCTAAATTCTTAACTATAACTAAACTAAACTTCAACTCTAACTAAAACTCTAAGCTCAGACTCAAAGATAAAATTCAAAACTCTTAGCTATAGATAAACTAAACATCAACTATAACTAAACTCTAAGCTAAGACTCTGAGCTAAAACTCTCAGCTCCTAAACAAAGCTAAACTAAACTTCAACTCTAACTAAACTTCTAAGCTAAGACTCTAAGCTAAAACTCTAAACTCTTAACTAAACTAAACTAGAGCTTCAACAAAAACTCTAATCTAAGACTCTAAGCTAAAACCTCTAAACTCTTAACTAAAACTAAACTAAACTAGAACTCTGACAAAACTCATAGCTAAGACTCTAAGCTAAATCTCTAAACTCTTAACTTAAACTAAAGTAAACTTCAACTTGAACTAAAACTCTAAGCTAAGACTCTAAGGTAAAACTCTAAACTCTTAACTAGAACTAAACTAAACTAGAACTCTAACAAAAACTCAAAGTTAAGACTCTAAGCTAAGAACTCTAAACTCGTAACTATAACTTAACTAAACTTCAACTCTAACTAAAGCTCTACGCTAAGACTCTATGCTAAAACTCTAAACTCTTAACTAAAACTTTAAACTAAGCTACAACTTTAACTAAAACTCTAAGCTATGACTTTAAGCCAAAACTCAAAACTCTTAAAGAATATTAAACATAACTTAAACTCAAACAAAGAACTTAATTTGACAGTATAAGGTAAAACAACAGATTCTTAACTGAAACTAAAGAAAACTATAAATCTAACATAAAGTATTTTCTTTTACTCTAAGCTAAAACTCTAAGCTCTTAACTAAAACTAAATTGAACTTCAACTCTGACTAAAACTCTAAGCTAAGACTCAAAGGTAAAACTCTAAATTCTTAACTAAAACTAAAGTAAACTAAAGCTTCAACAAAAACTCTAAGCTAAGACTCTAAGCTAAGGCTCTAGGCTAAAACTCTAGGCTAAATAACTAAACTAAACTTCAACTCTAACTAAAACTCTAAGCTAAAACTCTTAACTCTTAACTATAACTAAACTACACTTCAACTCTAACTAAAACTCTAAGCTATGACTCTAAGCTAAAACTCTAAATTCTTAACTAAAACTAAATTAAACTAGAACTCTAACTAAAACTCTAAGCTAAGACTCTATGCTAAGACTCTCAACTATGAAACGTAAATATGCTAAACTTAAAATCTTAACAAAAACTCTAAGTTATGACTCCAAGATAAAATTATACGGAAAAACAAAACTAAACTTAACTTCAACTCTAACGATAACACCAATCGGCGATTCTAAGGCAAAATTACAGAATCTTAGCAAAAAATTAACGGAACTAGAAATCTGAATAAAATTCTAAGTTAAGACTACAAGCTAAAAACTCTAAACTCGTAATTATAACTAAACTAAACTTCAACTCTAACTAAAGCTCTAAGCTAAGATTCTAGGCTAAAATTCTAAACTCTTAACTAAAACGTAAACTAAACTACAACTTAAACTAAAACTCTAAACTATGACTCTAAGCTAAAACTCTAAATTCTTAACTATAACTAAACTAAACTTCAACTCTAACTAAAACTCTAAGCTAAGACTCTAAGGTAAAACTCTAGACTCTTAACTAAAACTAAACTAAACTAGAACTCTAACAAAAACTCTAAGCTTAGATTCTAGGCCAAAACACCAAGCTAAAAAAAATAACTAAATTAAAATGAAACCATAACTAAAACTCCGAGCTAACACTCGAATTTGAAACACTCTATTCTTAACTAAAACTAAACTAAAATAGGATTGATACAAAAAAATGAAACTAAGAATCTAAGCAGAAAACTCTAAAATATTAACTAAAACTAAACTAAACTAGAACTCTAACAAAAGCTCTAAGCTAAAACTCTAAACTCTTAACAATAACTAAAGTAAACTTCAACTCTAACTAAAACTCTCAGCTAGGACTCTAAGGTAAAACTTAACTAAAACTAAATAATTCTTAACTAAAACTAAAGTAAACTAGAACTTCAACAAAAACTCTAAGCTAAGACTCTAAGCTAAGACTCTAGGCTAAAACTCTAAACTCTTAACTAAAACTTAACTGAACTACAACTTTAACTAAAACTCTAAGCTATGACTCTAGGTTAATTTCTAAACTCTTAACTATAACTAAACTAAACTTTAACTCTGACTAAAACTCTATGCTAAGACTCAAAGCTAAAACTCCAAACTCTTAACTATAGCTAAACTAAACTTCAACTCTAACTAAACTCTAAGATAAGACTCTAGGCTAAAACTCTCAACTCTTAACTATAGCTAAACTAAACTTCAACTCTAACTAAACTCTAAGATAAGACTCTAAGCTAAAACTCTAAACTCTTAACTATATCTAAACTTCAACTCTAACTAAAACTCTAAGCTAAGACTCTAAGGTAAAACTCTAAACTCTTATTTAAAACTAAAATAAACTAGAACTCTAACAAAAACTCTAAGCTAAGACTCTAAGCTAAAAACTCTAAACTCTTAACTATAACTAAACTAAACTTCAACTCTAACTAAAGCTCTAAGCTATGACTCTAGGCTATAACTCTAAACTCTTAACTAAAACTTAACTAAACTCTAACTTCAACAAAAACTCTAAGCTATGACTCTAAGCTAAAACTCTAAATTCTTAACTATAACTAAACTAAACTTCAACTCTAACTAAAACTCTAAGCTAAGACTCTAAGGTAAAACTCTAAACTCATAACTAAAATTAAACTAAACTAGAACTCTAACAAAAACTCTAAGCTAAAACTCTAAACTCTTAACTAAGCTAAAACTCTTAACTATTACTAAACTAGATTTCAACTCTAACTAAAACTCAAAGCCAAGACTCCAGGCTAAAACTCTAAACTCATATCTATAATTAAACTAAACTAGAACTCTAACAAAATCTTTAAACTAAGACTGTAGGCTAAAATTCCAAACTCTTAACTAAAACTAAAGTAAACTTCAACTTTAACTAAAACTCTAAGCTAAGACTCTAAGGTAAAACTCCAAACTCGTAACTATAACTAAACTAAAACTCTAACAAAAACTCTACGCTATGACTCTACGCTAAAACTCTTAAATAAAACTAAACTAAACTTCAGCTCTAACAAAAAATCTATGCTAAGACTCTAAGGTAAAAGTCTAAACTTTTAATTAAAACTAAACTAAGCTATAACTCTAACTAAAACTCTAAGCTAAGACTCCAGGCTAAAACTCTAAACTCTTATCTAAAACTAAAGTAAACTTCAACAAAAACTCTAAGCTAAGACTCTAGGCTAAAAATCTAAACTCTTAACTAAAACTTAACTTAACTCTAACTAAGACTCTTTGTTAAGATTCTGAGCGAAGAATCCAAATTCTTAAATATAAATAAACTTCAAATATGACAAAAACTCTAACCTAAGAAATTAATCTACAAATACAAACACTTATCACTAGATAAATGGTACTTATAACCTAGCTAAGTTTGAAGCTAGAAATTTGGGCTTGAGCTATACACTCTCCACTATTACTGAGCTTAAATAGGATTCTAACTAAAACTCTAAACTCTGACTCTAAGCTAAAACTCTAAACTCTTAACTAAAACTAAACTAGAACTTTAACAAAAATTCTAATCTAAGACTCTAAGCTAAAAACTCTAAATTCTTAAATAAAACTAAAATAAACTTTAACTCTGACAAAAATCTTAGCTAAGACTCTAAGCTAGAACTCTAAGCTCTTGAATAAATCTAAAGTAAACTTCAACTCGAACTAAAACTCTAAGCTAATACTCTAAGGTAAAATTACAAACTCTTAACTATAACTAAACTAACCTAGAACTTCAACTAAAACTCTAAGCTAAGACTCTAAGCTAAGACTCTAGGCTAAAACTCTAAACTCTTAACTAAAAGTTAACTAAACTAAAAATTTAACAAAAACTCTAAGCTATGACTCTAAGCTAAAACTCTAAACTCTTAACTATAACTAAACTAAACTTCAACTCTAACTAAAACTCTAAGCTAAGACTCTAAGGTAAAACTCTAAACTCTTAGCTAAAACTAAACTAAACTAGAACTCTAACAAAAACTCTAAGCTAGGACTCTAAGCTAAATCTATAAACTCTTAACTATGACTAAAATAAAATTCAACTATAACTAAAACTGTAAGCTTAGATTCTAAGCTGAAAATATAAACTATTGACTATAATTAAACTAAACTAAAAATCTAACAAAATCTCTAAACTAAGAATCTAGGCTAAAACTCTAAACTCTTAACCATAACTAAACTTCAAATCTAACTAAAACTCTAATCTAAGACTCAAGGCTAAAACTCTAAACTCTTAACTAAAACTAAACTAAACTAGAACTCTAACTAAAGCTCTAAGCTAAGACTCTAAGCTAAAACTCCAAACTCTTAACTATTACTAAACTAAACTTCAACTCTAAATAAAACTAAGCTAAGACTCTAGGCTAAAACGTTATGCCAATGGGTTAAAGAAAAAACCGGAAAAATGTTGGATAATTTCTGTCTAAAAAATTCAGTCCGAAAAAACTTAAAAAAAATTCAAAAAGGGAGGGGGAAGGGAGGGGGCTCGGGGGTCCTTTGGGGGCGCGGGGGCTTTTGGGGGACCAGGGGGTCTTTGGGGGATCGGGGGGCCTTTGGGGGCTCGGGGGACTTTGAGGGCCCGGTTATATTTTGTGGGCCGGGTTCTATAGTACCGGTGTCTGATCCGGCACTAATCTAGAAGCTGTTGTACCAAACTGCGAAACTTCCAACACACTTTTAAACAGCTCGACTAAAAAATATCTCATTAATAAAGCTGAATAAACTTTATAATGTTATCAAATCTACTACAGGAAAGAGTTTACCACTTTGCAAGGGGCTCCTAATGCCGGAGAGTATTTATTTGTGTTTTGTAACCTTTTTTGAAGTCCGTTAGCTAAGCAGTCTGTAAAGTTAAATAACAAACAATAATCATAATAAAAATAGATTTTCTGAAAATTTTGATAATAATGAAATCTTAAATATGTCATCAGTTTGATAGTTAAAAGCTTATATATATGTTAGTTTTGTATGTTAGGATATCTTAGTTTTTAAAAATGTAATCTTTTTCCGATTGTTAAGTAAAGTAGCCTACTATCTATGCAATATGCACCCAGCTAAAAAGATGCCTTACAAAAAACATCTTCATCATTGGAGCATCAGATAAGGGATCGTGGAGTTTTCAATGCTTCAAAACAAATCAATAAACTTAAAAATACGACAACAAAAGAAATTTTGGCACGTAGGGAAACATCTCAGTCCTCAGTCTGGTTTCACTATTTTTCTAGTTTATATAAATTGGTTGTGTTATGGTTGTCTAGTACGTTCTTAATTGCCAAGAATATTTTGTGTTGTCAAGTATTAATTCAATTTGTTGCTTTTTATATCATGACGTTAAAGTATATATTGAATCTGTGAAAAACTTTCCTAGCAGCTGTCAAGGTAGTAGTAAGGCCATAATTTATACTGAACTAGATTGTATAAAGCGACCAGAACAGGATCTAGTTAGGACCAACATGGTATACAATACAGAACTTACAGGATGAGCGAGTAAATCGTGCCATTGTACCAAATTATAAACCGGTATTTGTAGACTAGAGCGGTGAGCTAGATGTTAATATATTCAGATTAGAATATATGTGAATACTAGTTCAAATTTCCAGTATAAATATTGTTTGTTTATACGAAATTATTATTAGTTTGAATATTGCTTTCAAAGATGGACTACAAACGGATGAGTCATATGTAAGGAAGTCGCACATCTAACGTAATGACAGTGCGCACATCATTGTCACATAATATTTCTTAGACATTTCGTTTTTCGTCAAAACATTCAAGGCATTTTTTCTTTCTTTTAACTTAATGACGACGCACTTTTCATGACGGTGCACATGTTGTAAAATGACAGCACGCAAATCACTGTCATATAATACTTCCTTGACATTTTATTTTTCGCCGAAACGCTCAACAAGTTTTTTTTCTTTCTTTCAGAGCGTTTTTTTTTATTCTTTCACTGGAACATAATACTTTTTTATACATTACATTTTTCGTCTTAACGTTCAAAACATTTTTTCTTTCTTTTAGAGTGCAACCAATATAAAATATTGTTTAGTTTTCTTCAGATTTGATGATTCAATTTATGTTTCCATTCAACACCATTTTTAAGGCCCTCTCGAAAATGTTTGAAATTGATGTAAATTTATTTTCGCAGAAAACTTCTATTAATAAGACCATAATTGAAGGATTTTTGCATATCCTACAATGATATTCGTAACACTGATATACAGCTAAAAGTAGTTTACGGATCAACATGCTACTAACTGCTTATAGCAATATGACGACTGATCGCGTATATTAAATAGGTCATTTTGAAATTCTTTGTTAAAACGACGCTTAAAGATACTATCATATTGAAACCACTTGATTATTGTGCAAGATCCCCCAATACAAAGTTTAAAGTAAAGGGAGTTATTCGAGAGATTGTATCATGAGTCAACGTTTTAAAACTGAACAAAGATTGGAGTTTTAGAGTCTGGCCGTATTTTCCCTTTGTGTTAATATTCATAAACTGCAAATTTATGATCTGTCAATGGAATGCATAGAGCTTTTGAGCCCTACTCTTGTTAATTTCTGCTTGTTTTGACTCGGTTATTTATTGTAACTTCTGTTCGTTATGGGTTACAATTATTTATCAATGCTGATTTGTAGTAGTTTTACGCTTGATGACTTATTTGATTTTAGTTTTTGCGCACTTTGATTTAATGGAGTTCTTTGCTTTTTTTTGAAAAACCGGGATTTTGTCTTAGGATACAGAACTTCTAGAGTTTTATAGTTTGACTATATTTTCACATTGTTTTAATATTTAGTAAAGCGCATATTTATACTCCGGCCTTGGGAAGGCATAGCACTTTTGAGCCCTACTTTTGCTAATCTCTGCTTGTTTTGAGTTTTACTCGGTTATTTAATGTAATTTCTGTTCGTTTTGGGATTTCATTTATATATCAATGTTGATTTGTGTTAGTTTTACGCTTGAAAGATTATTTGATTTTATTTTTGCTCATTTTGGTTTAATGGAGTTCTTTTCTCTTCTTTGAGAAAATTCAGAACTGAAGTGAAAATTTTTTTCTCTTCTTTGGAAAAATCCAGAATTAAGCTGAACTTTTTTTCTCTTCCTTTAGAAAATTCAGAAGAGAACTTGAACTTTTCTTCACTTCTTTGAGAAAACTCCGAATTAAAGTGGAACTTTTTCTCTTCTTATGAAAACGCTAGCAAGTTAAACGTTTAGAATGCTTTAATTTTTAAGGTGTTGTATGAATGGCTTGAAAAATTGACACAATAATACTACTAGTACTAACAACTCACCGCAACACTAAGTCACCTGAGGCAAACATGGCTATGTTTTATCAAGAAAATATATGAAAATTTTGAGCTATAGAATGAACGGCTAAAAACAAAAACAAAAAACACACTATAATACTATTATTAATGATAACTCATCAGTAGGGACCTATCATGAGTTCCAAACTATACATAATTTATGCATGATTTTATGGTTTTTCTCACTGAGGATGTTTTTTCATGGTTTTCCTTACTTTGATAATTTTTCATGGTTTTTCTCACTGTTTGATGGATGTCAACATAAGTTCAACAACATTGCTGAATGTAGATATCTGGCTATTGGATGATTGTTTGATGGTTAAGTTCACATAAAAAATTGCTGGATGTAGACATCTGGTTGTTGGATGATTGTTTAATGGATGTCAAAAACAATTGCTGGATGTTTCTTGGATGTCAACATCCGGTTGGAATACTATGATAACAAGGTGACATCATCAGATAGGGAAATTTCAATATTCGTATATTCTTATCTGAGAGTTGAAAATACAGACAGAAAAAGATAACTGATTGGCACAATTTCTCCATGACACAAGATAAATTTGAAAGCAGAAACGAAAATGGTAAACCATCTGAGGGAATGCTAACTCCTATTAAGAGATACATATTATTTTTTATTAGGATGATTCTCGACTGTGTTCGGTATAATACAAAACTACCATTTGAATAGTGTTATGAGGTCCCCTATCCCAACCCCAAAGGGCCCCCCGGGGCCCCCTCAAAGGCCCTCCGGGCCCCCAAAGGCCCCAGTGGGACCCAAAAAGCCCCCTCCCCTCCTCCCCCTCCCTTCCTCCCCCTCCCCATCCCCTTCAAGAGTTGGAATATTTCAGCAGTGTTTGTCGTGGCAAGTTTTTGCAGCATTTTCCTTTCATTCATATTCTTTTCTCCATCCCTAAGTATGATTACAACAATTTTTTTCTGATATACAACAATTTTTTTAGTAGACTGAGGGAAGGCATTATCCGCAAGAAACACACACTGAAAATATAAATAACTTATGCAACAAATTTTAGGGTCGCCACCAGACCAAAAAATTTTGTAACGTCCAAACTCTTAAAAATTTAACTTTTGATAGGAAAGTCTCTTTTCAAGGCAGGGTGCCTTAATTTTGCTATCAAATGTGGTACTTAAAGAGGGGAGAGGACATTTGTTGCTTGTATAATTTGAAAAATATATTTTTACGTAATCTTACTAAAAATCCTCCCTCCAACTTTTAAAAGGTGCCTAAAAAGTAAGCAATAATAACAATTCATGCTTCTTTACCTTCAAGAAATTCCTATTTATTCAACTGTAAGTGCTGCTTCTATTTTACCTGCATAACAGAAAGGCATCCCCCCCTCGATGCGTGTATATGATCCCAGGCGACTATTTTGCTTGTTTTGTTGTTGTTGTTTTTAATTGAAATTATTGGTGTTTTAAACAAAAAGTTGATGAGTAATACGTAAAAGATAAAAGGCAAATCAATAAACACAGGACAATTTAGAATTTTTCAGAAAATAAGATAACCAACTAGATTTTTTTTGTGAAATTTCAATAAAATCGATCTTAATAAATCCAGCTTCTTAAAAACACCCAAAAAATCATTTTAATCACTCCCTTTCCGTCTAATATTTTAGATTGGCTCAGTCTCAGTCTCACCTCCTCAAGTTTCAAATTTGCATCGCTCCAACATGAAGATTTGAGCAATTCCGAGTTACAGAATTTTTGTTTTGTTTTTATTTTATCGAACAAAAAATATTTCAATCGTTGTCTTTAGTTCTTATACGAAACAGCAGTTATCATAGGCAGCGCGCTAGCGATGCCTAAGTAAAGAATGATGTGGGCACAATGTGGTTTTTTTTTTCTTCAGTCAGGCACTTCGTATCGAAGGAGTTGTCGTAGAAACTTCAAGAAGGGCTCATTCGATTAAAAATTGGAGTAGCTAGTGCTCTTTTTAATATTCGAAAGTGATTGGATGGCAACGGGCCCCTCTCCACGCCTATCATTCCCCCAAACATATCCAATCAAAATTTTGAGATAGCCATTTTGTTCCGCGTAGTTGATTTCCTGATAGAAAATATGTTTTTGAGGAGGACACTCCCCCACAACTCTCGGGGTAAGGGTTTTAAGTTATGCCCCGAGGGCATATAAGAACGATGTGTGCACAATGTACTATGAATTATTTTTTTCCTTTAGAGCAGGGCATTTTATATGGAAGGAGTTGTCGTAGAAACTTCAAAAGGAGCTCATTCGATTGGAAATTGAGAGCTCTAGTGCCCTTTTTAATAGTCGAAAGTGATTGGAGGGCAACTACCCCCCCCCCGCCCATCATTCCCCCAAAAACATCCAATCAAAATATTGAGATAGCCATTTTTTCAGCGTAGTTGATTTCCAGATAGAAAATATGTTATTGAGGGGGACACTCCCCCACAACCCTCAGGTCAATGGTTTTAAGTTATGCCCTGGGGCCAGATAGGGTTTTTATTGAAGGCGTTGTCGTAGAAACCTCAAAACATGCTCATTCGATTGGAAATTCGAAGGGCTAGTACCCTTTTTAATAGTCGAAAGTGATTGGAGGGCAACTTGCCCCCCGCCCACGCCTATCATTCTCCCAAACACATCCAATCAAAATTTTGAGATAGCCATTTTGTTCAGCGTAGTTTATTTCCAGATAGAAAAAATGTTTTTCAGGAAGACACTCCCCCATAACCCCCAGGGCAAGGGTTTTAAGTTATGCCCTGGGGGTATATAAGGTTTTTATAGAAGGCGTTGTCATAGAAACTTAAAAAAAGGCTCATTAGATTGAAAATTCAAAGGGCTAGTGCTCTTTTTAATAGTCGAAAGTGATTGGATGGCAACTAGCCCCCCCTCCCCCACGCCCATCGTTTCCCCAAACAAATCCAATCAAAATTTTGATATAGCCATTTTGTTCAGCGTAGTTGATTTCCAGGTATGAAGTATTTTTTTGAGGAGGACACTCCCCCACAGCCCACAGGGCAAGGGTTTTAAGTTATGCCCTAGGGGCATACAAGGTTTTTAAAGAAAGCGTTGTCGTAGAAACTTCAAAAAAAGCTCATTCGATTGGAAGTTCAAAGGGCTAGTGCCTTTTTTAATAGTCGAAAGTGACTGGAGGAAAACTAGCCCCCCCCCCACGCCCATCATTCCCCCAAACACATCCAATAAAAATTTTGAGATAGCCATTTTGTTCAGCGTAGTTGATTTCCAAATAGAAAATATATTTTTGAGGAGGACACTCCCCCACAACCCTCAGGACAAGGATAATAAGTTAAGCCCTGGGGGCATATGAGGTTTTTATTGAAATCTTTGTCGTAGAAACATAAAAAAGGCTCATTCGATTTTAAATTCAAAGGCATAGTACCCTTTTTAATAGTCGAAAGTGATTTGAGGGCAACTAACCCCCCTCTCACGCCCACCTTTTCCCCAAACACATCCAATCAAAATGATTAGATATCCATTTTATTCAACTTAGTTGAACATTTTTGGAAATTAGGTCTTTAAGGATGACAACCCCTCCCCCCACAGCCCTCAGGGCAAGGGTCGTAAGTTATGCCCTGGAGTATATAAAGTTTTTATTGAAAGCATTGTCGTAGAAACTTCAAAAGGGCTCGTTCAACCGGAAACTGAAAGGGCCAGTGTCTTTTTTAATAGTTGAAAGTGATTGGATAGAGACTAACGCCCCTTTCACGCCCACCATTTCCCCAAACATATCCAATACAAATTTTGAGATATCCATTTTGTTCAACGTACTTGAACGTTCTGGAAATTAGGTCTTTTGGGATGATAACCCACTCAGAGCCTCTAGTGCAAGGGTTGTAAGTTATGCCCTGGGGGCATATAAGGTTTATATAGAAAGTTGTTGTATAAATCATAGGCAGCACGATCGCGCTGCCTAAGGTAAGAACGAGGACACTCGAGGACGAGGCAAGAAACGGGGACTAAGTAAAGAGGAGGACACTCCCCCAAAACCCTCAGGGTAAGGGTTTTAAGTTATGCCATTGGGACATATAAGGTTTTTAAAGAAGGCGTTGTCGTGGAAACTTCAAAAAAGCTCATTCGATTAGAAATTCAAAGGGCTAGTGCCCTTTTTAATAGTCGACAGTGATTGGAGGGCGATTAGCCCCCCCCCCACCACCCAACCACACCCATCATTCCCCCAGACACATCCAATAAAAATTTTTAGATAGCCATTTTATTCAACGTACTTGAAAGTTTTGGGAATTAGGTCTTTAAGGATGACAACCCACTCCCCCCACAGCCCTCAGGGCAAGAGTTGTAAGTTATGCCCTGGGGCATATAAAGTTTTTTTTTAAAGCGTTGTCGTGGAAATTTCAAAAGGGCTCATTCAATTGGAAATTGAAAGGGCTAGTGCCTGTTTTAATTGTTCAAAGTGATTGGATAGCGACTAACACCCCTCTCATGCCCACCATTTTCCAAAACACATCCAATCAAAATTTTGAGATATCTATTTTGTTCAACATAGTTGAACCTTCTGGAAGTTAGGTCTTTTAGGATGATAACCCCCCTCAGAGCTCTCAGTGCTGAGTAAGGAAACCGGGAAACGGGGACTAAGTGAAGAGGAGGACACTCCCCCAAAACCCTCAGGGCAATGGTTTTAAGTTATGCCCTGGGGGCACATAAGAACGATGCTGACACAATGTATTATTTATTAATTTTTTGCTTTAGAGCAAGGCACTTCGTATCGAAGGTGTTGTCGTAGAAACTTCGAAAAGCGCTCATTCAATTGGAAATTGGAGTGGCTTGTGCCCTTTTTAATATTCGAAAGTGAATGGAAGGCGAATAACGCCCCTCTCACGCCCACCATTTTCCAAAACACATCCTATGAAAATTTTGAGATAGCCATGTTGTTTAACGTAGTCGAAAGTTCTGGAAATTCGGTCTTAGAGGATGACAAACACCCTAACAGACCTTAGGGTAAGGGTTGTAATTTATGCCCTGGAGGAATATAAGGTGTTAATAGAAAGTGTTGTCATTTCCAAAAGGGCTCATTCGATTGGAAATCAAAAGGCCTAGTGCCCTTTTTAATAGTCGAAAGTGATTGGAAGGCTTGACATTTTTATAGTAAAGATCGAGGTGGGTATAATTTATTGTTTTTTGTTGTTGTTGTTGTTTAGACCAGGGCACTTCGTATCGAAGGAGTTGTCGTGGGAACTTTGAAAGGGGTTCATTCGATTGAAAAAAGAAAGGGCTCATGCCCTTTTTAATAGTCGAAAGTGATTTGAGGGCAACTAATCCCCCTTCCACTCCCAACCACCCACGCCTACCCTCCCACCCCAACCCTCCCGTTTCTGCTCTTAAAATTTAACCAAATCAAAATAGCGTAAGTGTATCCAAGCTATCAAAGAAAGTAAACATATTTTTTTGCAAATAGTATCAAGTTTTTCATTTCAGGTCAACCAGAGGAGGTATGAAACTAAATTAAAAAATACTATTTTTGTCCAGATTTTTAAAAGTGTGTATGTTGTTAAAAATTGCTGAAAATTTTTCTCCAGCATACAAATAGCTGGCCAAACTACAAAGTCTTAAAAAACGAAGAGATTTAAAGCATTATTTTCTTTTTCCCTGAAAAGACTGTGTCAATATAAAACGAACAGAAATTAATTTTAAAAACTTTTTCCACAAAAAATTTTTTTCAAAGAAAAGTAAAGAACTACATTAAACAAAAAATGAGCAAAAATAAAATCAAACAGTCTACCAAGCGCGAAACTACCACAAATCAGCATCGATAAATAAATGAAACCCAAAACGAACAGAAATTACAATAATTAACAGAGTCAAACTCAAAACGAGCCGAAATTAACATAAGTTAGGCGCAAAACCCCTATGCCTTCCCAAGATCAGAACAAAATTTGCACTTTACTGAAAAAATACAAAAGAATGTGCATTGTCAGTTTAATATGCATATACTGATATTTAGTAATCAAAATGTTAATATTATTTGATTTATTAAAGTTATAAAAGTAAAAATATTTAGATTTTTTCAGTAAAGTGCAAATTTTGTTCTTGCAAATTTTGTATGAACATCCTGAATACATTGGATAACATTATCTAAACCTAAGAATCAGAGTGATTAAATTTTATATCAACATCCTTTTCTCGGATACATAGGATAAAATTGACAAAATCTAAGTGTCAGAGTGAATAAATTTTTATTTTTATCAACATCTTGTGTCAGACACATCAGATAAAATTTACAAAATCTAAGTATCAGAGTGAATAAATACTTTATCAAGATCTTTTGTCAGATATGTCCGATGACATTGACAAAATCTTATTATCAGAGTGAATAAATTCTTTATCAACTTCTTTTGTTGGATACATCGGATAACATTCACAAAATCTAAGTATCAGAGAGAATAAATTTTTTATCGAAATCTTTTTTAGATGAAACGTATAAAATTTACAAAATCTAAGTATCAGAATGAATAAATGCTTTATCAGCATCCTTTGTCGGATATGTCAGATAGAATTGACAAAATCTAAGTATCAGAGCGAATAAATTCTTTATCAACATCCTAAGCCGGATATATCGGTTATCTGGATAAAATTGACAAAATCTAAGTATCATATTGAATAAATACTTTATCAGCATCTTTTGTCAGATATGTCGGATAACATTGTCAAAATCTAAGTATCAGAGTGAATGAATTCTTTATCAACTTCTTTTGTTGGATACATCGGATTACATTCACAAAATATAAGTATCAGAGCGAATAAATTCATTATCATCGTCATTTGTCAGATACGCTTGATAAAATTGAGAAAATACAAGTATCATAGTGAATAAATTCGTTATCAATGTATTTTGACAGATACGTCTAATAAAACTCACAAAATCTAAGTATCAGAGTGTATAAATTATTGATTAACATTTTTTATCGACATCATTTGTCGGATACGTCGGATAACATTGACAAAATCGATGTATTAGAATGAATAAATTCTTTATCAACATCTTTTGTCAGATAAGTCAGATAAAATTGACAAAATCTACGTATCAGAATGATTAATTTCTATACCAACATAGTTTCTCGGATACATAGGATAACATTGACAAAATCTAAGTGTCAGAGTGAATAAATTCTTTATCAACATCCTTTTCTGAATACGTTGGATAACATTATCAAAATCTAAGAATCAGATTGATTAAATTCTATATCAACATCCTTTCCTCAGATACATAGGATAAAATTGACAAAATCTAAGTGCCAGAGTCAATAAACTTTTTTTTTCAAGATCTTTTGTCAGGTATTTCGGATAAAATTGACAAAATCTAAGTATCAGAGTGAATAAATGCTTTATCAACTTCCTTTGTCGGATTTGTCGGATAAAATTGACAAAATCTAAGCATCAGAGCGAATAAATTTTTTATCATCATCATATGCCGGATACATCGGTTATCCAGACACAATTGATAAAATCTAAGTATCAGATTGAATAAATTCCTTTTCAGCATCTTTTGTCATATATGTCGGATAAAATTGTCATAATTTAAGAATCAGCGTGAATAAATTCTTTATCAACTTATTTTGTTGGATACATCGGATAACATTCAAAAAATCTAAGTATCAGCGCGAATAAATCCATTATACTCGTCGTTTCTCAGATACGCTTGATAAAATTGAGAAAATCCAACTATAAGAGTGAATAAATTCGTTATCAGTGTCTTTTGACAGATACGTCTAATAGCATTCACAAAATCTAAGTATCAGAGTGAATAAACTCTTTATTAGCATTTTTTTTATCAACATCATTTGTCGGATACGTCGCATAACATTGACAAAATCTATGTATTAGAATGAATAAATTCTTTATCAACACCTTTTGTCGGATACGTCGGATAAAACTGACAAAATCCAAGTATCAGAATGATTAAATTCTACATCAATATCATTTGTCGGATACATAGGATAACATTGACAAAATTTAAGTGTCAGAGTGAATAACTTGTTTAACAACATCCTTTTCTGAATACGTTGGATAATATTATCAAAATCTAAGAATCAGAGTGATTAAAATCTATATTATCATCCTTTTCTCATAGGATACATAGGATAAAATTGACAAAACCTTAGTGTCAGAGTGAATAAATTTTTGTATCAACATATTTTGTCAGATATATCGGATAAAATTGACAAAATCTAAGTATCAGAGTGAATAAATTCCTTATCAGCGTCTTTATCGGATACATCAGATAATATTCAGAAAATCCAAGTTCTATTCATTTTGAGTTTATTCATCGTTACGTTGAATTTATGCTAGACCGGCTATAGATGGCAGCACACCCGCTCAGACACACAGTCATAGTGAAAGCGGTATGCAAAAAAGTTGGGTTCTTTATCGACATAATTTGTCAGATATGTCGGATAACATTGACAAAATCTTAGTATCATAGTGAATACATTCTTTATCCTTTTGTTGGATACATCGGATAACATTCACAAAATCTAAGTATCTGAGAGAGAACAAATTTTTTATCAACATCTTTGTCAGATATAACGTATAAAATTTATAAAATCTAAGTATCAGACTGAATAAATGCTTTATCAACATCCTTTGTCGGATATGTCGGATAAAAATGAAAAAATCTAAGTATCAGAGCAAATAAATTCTTTATCATCATCATATACCGGATATATCGATTATCTGGATAAAATTGAAAAAATATAAGTATCAGATTGAATAAATTCTTTATCAGCATCTTTTGTCAGATATGTCGGATAAAATAATTGTCAAAATCTAAGTGTAAGAGTGAATAAATTATTTATCAACTCCTATTGTTGGAGACATCGTATAACATTCACAAAATCGAAGCATCAGAGCCAATAAATTCATTATCATCGTCATTTGTTAGATACGCTTGATGAAATTGAGAAAATCCAAGGATCAGAGCGTATAAATTCTTTGTCAATGTCTTTTGATAGATATGTTTAATAACATTGACAAAATCTCAGTATCAGAGTGAATAAATTCTTTATCAACATCTTTTGTCGGATACGTCGGATAAAAATGACAAAATCTAATTATCAGAGCGAGTAAATTCTTTATAGTATCAGAATTATTAGATTCTATATCAACATCATTTGTCGGATACATAGGATAACATTGACAAAATCTAAGTGTCAGAGTGAATAAATTCTTTACGAAAATCTTTTTCCAAATACGTTGGATAACATTATCAAAATCTAAGAATGGGAGTGACTAAATTCTATATCAACATAGGATAAAATTGACAAAATCTAAGTGTCAGAGTGAATAATCCACACTCAACACCTTTTGTCAGATACATCGGATAAAATTAAGAAAATCTAAGTATCAGAGTGAATAAATTTGTTTTCAACGTCTTTATCGGATAAATCAGATAAAATTCATAAAATCCAAGTTCTATTTATTTTGACTTTATGCATCGTTACGTTGAATTTAGGTTAGACCATTTATAGATGGCTGCGCACCCGCTCAGCCACACAGTCATAGTGAGAGAGATATGCAAAAAGTTGGGTTAATTTAGGTTCACTAATGGTGGCTCGCCACTCTAAGTGTACCTAAATTAACCCAACTTTTTGCATATCTCTCAATTTTATCAAGCGTATCTGACAAATGACGAAGATAATACATTTATTGGCTCTGATACTTAGATTTTATGAATATTATCCGATGTATTCAACAAAAGAAGTTGATAAAGAATTTATTCGCTCTGATACTTAGATTTTGTCAATTTTAATCGACATATCTGACAAAGGATGTTGATAAAGCCTATATTCATTCTGATAATTAGATTTTATAAATTTTATACGTTATATCTGACAATAATGTTAATAAAAATTTATTCTCTCTCTCTCTCTGATGCTTCGATTTTGTGAATGATATCCAATGTATCCAACAAAAGAAGTTGATAAAGAATGTATTCAATCTTATACTTAGATTTTATCAATATTATCGGACATATCTTACAAATGATGTCAATGAAGAACCCTACTTTTTCCATGTCTCTCTCATTATTAATGTGTGTCTGAGCGGATGTTCTGCCATCTATAGCCGGACTAGCATAAATGCAACAGAACGTTGCATCAAGTCAAAATAAATAGAAGTACTTAGATTTTGTCAATTTTATCCGACGTATTCGACAAAAGATGTTGGTAAAGAATTTATTCATTCTAATACATCGATTTTGTCAATGTTATCCGACGTATCCGACAAATGATGTCGATAAAAAATGTTAATCAATAAAATTTTTATACACTCTGATACTTAGATTTTGTGAGTGTTATTAGACGTATCTGTCAAAATACATTGATAACGAATTTATTCACTCTGATAGTTGGATTTTCTAAATTTTATCAAACGTATCTGAGAAATGACAATGATAATGAATTTGTTGGCTCTGATACTTAGATTTTGTGAATGTTATCCGATGCATCCAACAAAAGAAGTTGATAAGGACTTTATTCACTCTGATACTTAGATTTTGACAATGTTATCCATAATATCTGACAAAAGACGCTGATAAAGAATATATTCAATCTCATACTTAGATTTTGTCAATTTTACCCAGATAACCGATGTATCCGGCATCGGGTTTTGATAAAGAATTTATTCACTCTGATACTTGGATTTTATGAATGCTATCTGCTGTATCTGATAAAGACGTAGATAACTAATTTTTTCGCTCTGATACTTAGATTTTGTCAATTTTATCCAATGTATCTGACAAAAGATGTTGATAAAAAAATTTATTCACTCTGACACTAAGATTTTGTCAATTTTATCTTATGTATCCGAGAAAAGGATGTTGATATAGAATTTAATCACTCTGATTCTTAGATTTTGATAACGTTATCCAACGTATTCAGAAAAGGATGTTGTTAAAGAATTTATTAACTCTGACACTTAGATTTTGTCAATGTTATCCTACGTATCCGACAAATGATGTTGATATAGAATTTAATCATTCTGATGCTTAGATTTTGTCAATGTTATTAAACATATCTGTCAAAAGACATTGATAATGAATTTATTCACTCTGATACTTGGATTTCTCAATTTTATCAAGCGTATCTGAAAAATGACGATTATAATGCATTTATTGTCTCTGATACTTAGATTTTGTGAATGTTATCCGATGTATCCAACAAAAGAAGTTGATAAAGAATTTATTCACTCTGATACTTATATTTTGACAATGTTATCCGACATATCTGACAAAAGATGCTGATAAAGAATTTATTCAATCTGGATCTGGTACTTATATTTTGTCAGTTTTATCCAGATAACCGATGTATCCAGCATAGGATGTTGATAAAGAATTTATTCGCTCTGATACTTAGATTTTGTCAATGTTATCCGACATATCTTACAAAAGATCTTGATAAAGCATTTATTCACTCTGATACTTAGATTTTGTCAATTTTATCCGATATATCTGACAAAAGATGTTGATAAAAAAAATTATACAAAAATTACATATTAATGCACATTACATATTTCATATTAAAAATTACTATATAAATGCCTATAGTAAAGAATCATAAGGCTTCAATGTATTTTTTTTCAGAGGCATTTCATATGGAAGGAGTTTTCGTATAAACTTCAAGGGACTCATTCCATGAAAAATGAAAGTTCTAGTGCCCTTTTCAAGAGTTAAACGTGATCGGTTGGCAACCCACCCCCCTATGACTTTTTTTCCTAAATGATTGCGATCAAAATTGAGATAGTCATTTTGTTCAAAACAGTCCAAATTCCAAAAGACCATGTCTTCAGGGTTGAAAAAAACACAGCCCCGGGGCAAGGACGCTGTAAGTTATACATGTTGCCCACTGTTAACATAGAAAGCTTTTATTGAAGGGTGGTTGTATAAACTTTGGAGGAGGCTCATTTGATTGGAAATTGAAAGTTCTAGTTACCTTTTCCAGAATGAAAAGTGATTGAAGGGCAACCGGCCCTCTCCCCCACGCCTTTTTCCCCAAATGTATCCGATCAAATTTTTGAAATAGCCATTTTGTCCAAAATAGTTCAAAGGCCAAATGGTCATGCCTCTGGGGATGACAACCCTCCCTATGCCCCCTGGGCAGGTCTATAATTTATGCAAGTTGCCCATTGTTAACAAGTAAGGTTTAATCGAAAGGGTGATCAAATAAACTTTGAAGGAGATTTTTTCAATTGGAAATTGAAAGTTCAAATGCCTTTTTTAAGAATTAAAAGTGATCGGAGGGTAACCACCACCCCCCCCCCCAGGTACTTTCCCCCAAATGCATCAGAAAAAAAAATTTGAGATACCCATTTTATTCAAAATAGTCCAAAGGCCTAATAAGTATGCCTCCAGGGTTGACAATTCCCCTCCCTTTGGTCAGTGCTATCAAACGTATCTGTCAAAATACATTGATAAAGAAATTATTCACTCTGATGCTTATATTTTCTCAATTTTATGCATTGTATCTGATAAAGATGCTGATAGAAACAAATTATTCACTCTGATACTTAGATTTTGTCAATGTTATTCCATGTATCCGACAATAGATGTTGACACAGAATTTCATCACTCTGACACTTAGGTTTTGATAATGTTAACCTATCTATCCGACATATGATGCATACAAATTCCTTTTCTTACATCTCCGATGTTTTAATAGACATATAAAACGTTTGATATTCTAGCATACTCTAAAAATAATGAACACATAACAATATAATGCATCATATATTTTTAATGAAATAATGTCATATAGGATATTAATATAAAAATATATTATTATGCATTATTAATATCAATGAAGAACTTTGGACATTTTGAATCTGTTCCATAAAATAGTTCACCATGTTCTCTCTTGCTATTGCAGCTATTGTCTTTTCTTAGTTCGTAAACAGTAGAATAATCATTATTCCATTTTGAGTCATACACAATTTTTACGTGTGTGTCACAGACAGGTTCAATATGCGTTTCGTCTTTGATATTATTTGGTTCATTGACGGTTTGACCAATGCTAGTAACGTCTGCTGGCACTTTCTGGGGGTGGTTTGCTGGGGGTGGTGATATTTTTACGCAAAGAATAATATATATATATATATATATATATATATATATATATATATATATATATATATATATATATATATATATATATATATATATATATATATATATATATATATATATATATATATATATATATATATATATATATATATATATATATATATATATATATATATATATATATATATATATATATATATATATATATATATATATATATATATATATATATATATATATATATATATATATATATATATATATATATATATATATATATATATATATATATATATGTATATATATATATATATATATATATATATATATATATATATATATATATATATATATATATATTTTTATATTATCTTTGTTGTTCTTCAGCTGTTGGGTGGCAGCTTTAATTTCTTCTTGTTTGAATACAGTCCCATTGAAGATAGATGTAGCATTGGCCGTAGCATCAGTGAGCTGGTCGTCGATTTGGTCGCGAGGCTCCAAGTTTAGTAGTCTCTCGAAGTGATCTTTCCAAGTGATCTGAAGCAGAGATTGGTCGTGAATTTTCTCGCTACTTGCGTTTCGGAGATATGTTGTACCCTGGCTGTATTGACCTGAGAGCTAACGAAAGATCCTGTACGCGGCTCTTATGTCTCTTTTTTCACAGCTTCTTGAAGCTCGCATGCCCCGCCGTCAATAGAGGTCTTACGGTCTTCGTGCAGCATGATGTTAGAATCTTTGTTTGGGCTGTTCTTCTCTACTGTCTGAGGTCTTTTCCTTGGGCTTGACCAACCATGTGATGTGGAGTCCAAGTCGTAAGTAATTCAAGCAGGAACTGCCGGTGAACTCTGGAGGAGGCTCTCAAACCATATGAGGGTTCGGTGGTCAATCTGGGTTTAGAATGGCAATTGGGGAGTAAGAGCAAGAGTTCTAATGTTACTAACAAAATCGTCCCATCAAAGCCCCTTGATTCTACAGAGTCGTTTTGTCTGACAAGCGTCTATCATACTCAATTTGGTGGATTAAAGGGGCTACATCTCAGCTATGTAAAGTAGGAAGAAGCTCTTGGATGATTTAAATGAACTTTTTTTTATGTTTGGGAAAATCAGAAAAACGCACTATATGAAATACACACTCTGTTTTCAGCTAAAAAAAACTGATTTTGAATGCGGAGAATCGACTTAAAGCAAGCCTTTGTAAAAAAAAAAGTACAAAAAAAAGTTGTTTAGAAGAATCAGCCTTGAAGCTGAGAGAGGGGGACTGTCGAAACTTGAAAGATAAATCCGCTTCAAGAAAGTCTTAGACCTTATCTGTCGAGAAGGTCTCTGGCATATGTTGGCTCATTACGAAATTTCCTTTGATATTATCGATATTATAAGGAGTATTTACGAGAAGGTGAGAAGCATGGTGCAGAGTAGTGAAGGACTTACTGAGAAGTTTTTTACCTCTACAGGTGTTCCCCAAGGATGCCTCCTCTCACCCATTCTTTTCTGCATATTCCTAAATTGTGTTCTGACACGTGTCCCTAATAGCACGGGACTAGTCTTTGGAGGATACCTCTTTGATCTACTTGCATATGCTGATGACATTAATCGTCTGAAAGGAAAAAAAGAGGATCTCCAAGCCAGTCACGAACGCCATCGACGAAGCAGCTAGTTCCTTTGGAATGGACATATATGCCAGCAAGACTGAAGTGATGAGATTATCACGGCATGTAGTGACTGGATCCCTCCTTACCAAAGTCACTATTCGGGGCTAGGAAATCAAGTGGGCTGACCAGTTTATTCACCTAGGAAGTGTGCTGACATCCACAAACACTCTTCAAAAGACATCAAACGACGCCTGGCTCTTTCCTCCGCATGTTTCGAGTTATTGTGCTCTATTTGGAAAAATAAATACGTACCCTTAAAACTGAAGATGCGACTCTTCCGTGCCTTAGCGATTTCAGTTGCAACGTATGTAGCAGAGACATGGAGTCTAAAACCCAATGACAAGCACCAACTGGCGGCATTTGAAACTAAATCGCTCCGAAAGCTCAGTGGCATCACTTACCTTGACTGAATATCAAACGAACAAACGCTGTCCTCCTTGAATTACCCTCAAACCATCATGCAGGGCATCAAACTCCAACAGTTTCGATGGTTAGGACACGTTCAGCGTATGTCCCCAGCCCAACGGCCCAAATAGGCCTCGAAGGAAAAATAAATGCCTCTCGCCCAAGGTGACAACCTCCCAAGCGCTGATGGGAAAACTTTTCAGACCACCCGATCCCAGTACTGCTGAGGACTTCAACAAACAGAGAGTACTGTTATGATGGCATTAGAGGAGAAGCCCCAAAACGGCCAATCCGGCCAGATGGGAGTTAAGTAAGCATGTATGAGGAAAATTCATAAATCACATATATTTAAAAGAAAAAAACTAGGAAGAAATCGGCAGTTCCATTTTCATATTGAAAAAGAAAAATATATGCAGTTATACAGTTCTTGATAGCAGTTGGTGCCAAATAAAAAAAAAATGGGGGCAAAAATCAGTAAAAAATGAGCCTAAAAGTATGACACCAAACAGCTTAAGAAAGTATAGCTTTCCTATGAAGGTTTAGCTGATTTTGGATATTAACAGATTGTTAATGTTTGAGTTTTTACGGACGAAATACATTGTCAAATTTATTCAGTAGGTTTGCAGATTTATTTTCACGGTTTATCGTGACGATATTGACAAAAATATGATACTTCCCTAATATAATTTTAAAACCCCCAGAACAAAATCTTAAAAAATTAGTTTTCAGGTAGGAGTGTAACTGAGACGGGTCCTGGTGACAAAAACCATTTTCATTTCAATGACCTTGGTCGTTTAAAGGACCAGAATAAACTGCATATCTGAATAATGTGCGGAAAAAAAGAACAGCAGCTGGCTGCTAAAATACTGCAAAACTTTCATTGTCAAGGTGATACAAATGTGTTTTCTCGGCCATAAGGACGGTTTTCTGTGATTGGTCAATATTCGAGATGCTAGATGCATCTGTGTTATCTATATGAACCACTGGAGAAATTAAGGTACAGTAACGTCTCTGCCAACTCGTAGTTAACAGGATGAAATCATTTATTGTGGTACTTATTAATCTTTAACCTTTTAATCTCAGTGGTTATGTTAGTTAGAGTTGTGCAAACCAAAAAAAATACTTACGTGATATAGTTGTAAAAAAGAGGTAATTTTGACCATATGAAGCGTATCTTTCCATTGCAAAACTTTTCTGAGCATTTATGTGTTTAAAAGAGTCATTTTCTGAAAATTTCTCCCACGGGAAATTCATGTACATGGATACTCAGAGAGGGCTGTATATTTTTCAAACCGAAAAAGTGTATTTTTATGGTCTCACTTCTTTTCTTTAAAAAAACGTAATGAAAGAACTAAATTCTTACCTTATATGATAAACCTAACTACGTTCAATGTTCCTGTGAAAATGCTTAGAAATTTGAATTTCATCGAAATTCACCGTAAAATCCCCTTTCTTATTCATATTTAACGCGTCTTTGTTAAAAAAAAAAAAAAAAAAAAAAAAAATTAACGAAAACTTTCAAATAGAATAAGTTAATGAAGTAGTGAATGAAACTTGGAACAAATTCAAGGTGCTTGTTAATGACAATTTCGTGATGTTATGCCGGTAACAAAAAGGTAAGAATTATTTTGTTTAACTTTTTTTGAAAAGAACTAAAAATATAAAGTTGCCCGGAAATATTTATCAGACATAAAAAAGAAAAGAAATATACGATTTGATTCTACACTTGATACTTTTTCCGATTATAGCAATCATTGCCGTTGCAAATGCGTCTAGGTCCCCTTCCCCCATGGATTAGACAAAGCCCAAGGCTATATACAAATGTTTTCTGATTTCGTGGAATTACTTTAGGTTTCCTACTTATTTTTTTTTGTCTATAGGCGGCCCATATAATACCAAATAAAGGCAATTTGAAATTCAATCAACAAAAAACAGCAAGTATTGCTGGCCTCTCCACCCATCCCCCTCAAACATATTTTGTAATTGTCCAAAGGCAAAGAGAGACATGCCCCCCCCTTCCCCAGATTATTTTGATCTGTCCTAGATTTGAAAATTATAGCGTTTTTATTGGCATTTTCACTGAAAATGCCTTTTTTTTCGTACTCTCATTGAAAAGTGTTAAGAATTTTAAATTAACGGTTTTTTTAGCTTGGAAAGTAGTTGATATAAGTGAATAAGCTTCCTTTACCTAAATCTACTACTTTCCAAGCTAACAAGAAGCCCATCAATAAGAACTTTGCCGAAAAAATGAAACAAAAAACACAAAATTACCCCTCCCCCTAGATTCTGAAAATATACATTCTGCCCCCTCCTACTAATTTTCGCGACGCCACTGGCTCAGAGTCAGGCAGAAGAAATTGATTTTCTCGTCTTGGTTCTGGCAAAAATTAGTTACTCAGATTTTTGCATAAAAACTGATAAAACTTTATCTTTCGCTTCTGTCTGTCAGCTTACGATATCTAGGCTTCTTTAACTCTTCGACGTTTCATTTAGAACTTAGGTTTTAACTAAACAGTTTTTTTTGTTCCCAGTTAAGGGACATAAATTTGATGTCTTCAAATCTTTAGTTTGATGTAATACATTGCTCCAAAACTAAAATAAACTTAGGGATGTTTAAAACACACAACAATGCATTTTGGTACAGGCATAACAATCGAGAATCTCTATTCATGTCTTCTTTTGGTTAGCTTTAGCTTTGATGCTCAAAACGAGCAGCCTCATTATAAACAATATTGTCATATTTGAGCCATGGGATGTTTGCCGCTTTTGTTAACTTTATATTCTTGGTTATGTTTATCTGTGAGGACAGGAGTTCGAGTCCTGGTGTCGCTGGTTATTTGGTTTGGAACGGGGGTCAATGGCGTGACTCCGTAAGCTCAGCCAGATTTGACCTAGCTCTAAAGGTTTACCTGGAGAAATCTGGAAAAGGTAAACAGGAAGGCCGCGCAAAAGCGCAGGATGGCTGTCCCACAACCCCCCAGTATGTTTCATAGCTGAAGGACTATGAAATTGAGATTAGCAGCACCGGTAGCAACGGTAAAGTCCAATGCCGCATTGTTTACCTGTATTTTTTATTTGTTCCCCTGTTGATTTTCTTGATTCATTGAGATCCTCCCACGTAATTCCTTCCCTCGACCCCCCACTAGAAAAAATCCCTCTTGATAAGGAGGGATTTACTTCCTATCCTGTATACTTCCCAATAACCAATACTGTATGTAAACAATGGGAAAAGTTCATAACTTGCAGCCCTTCCCCCAAGGCTCTGGGGGATTAATTTATCTTCAAAGACATAGTTATTAGATTTTCGACTATGCTGAACAAAATGGTTATCTCAAAATTTTGATCGGGTGACTTTGAGAGAAAAATGCGCGTGAAAGCCTAGTTGCCACCGATTTTTTTGATCACTTAAAAAGGCCACTAGAGGTTTTAATTTCCGTTCAAATGAGCCCTCTCGCTATATTCTAGGATCACTGGATCCTAGTGATCAAAAATAAGGCAAATATTTTCAGGCTCGTAACTTGTTATGGGTAAAACTAAACTTGATGGAATTTATATATTTGATGAAACTTATATAGATTCTTTTGATGTACCTATTGGTATCAAAATTCCGTTTTTTATAGTTTCGGTTACTATCGAGCCGGGTCGATTCTTATTTGCAGTTCGTTACCCCGAACTGTTTTATATAGAAATTATTAAGTCGTGCGTAAGAAAAACACTATCTGCCCGTTTTTCTTCCAGATTGGTCTATGTCTAGCTTGTGGGGCAGTAGCGTTCCCACAAGGAAATTATTTCCGAGATGAAACATCGGGTAGCAGGAGTAAATCAGATCGAGGGAAATATGAGCCCAATACATATCGGGCACGAAAACGACAAAACTCTACACCAGGAGGATATGAACAAGTAAGCTTGTGATTGTATTTACTCGCATTTTGCAGTTGATAAATTGGAATATTTCCACATGTAAAGCTGATCTTCAAAATTTTCTGTGAAACGGGGTCGCCTATTTGTAGAAGATACTCTTTATAATTATTTGGCTTCCACCTTTAATACAAACAGTAGTATTTCCTTTAAGGGACCTTGTATTTTAAGGAAAATATATAAATTATTGAAAACAGAAAACATATAAATTATGGAAGAGACTACAATTTCATAGATTTTGCCACTAACACAACTAAACCACTTTATTATTAAAATAAACAGAACTGAACTATTGAAACAAAATTTCTTTTAACGCGTTTGTCTCCAAATATAATAAAAAATGAATAAAATTCTGCTATTTCTAAAAAAATTTCTTAAGACTAAAGGGACTATCTTGTCATGAACTATCCTGACAAACAAAGTAATCCTTGATTAGTTACAGTATATATCATGACTCCCTATGCGTTCACTTTTAGTCTTAAAAGGTTTAAATTTTTGAAATAGCAGTAAGTTTTTACTTTTTGTTGCATTTCGGAATCAAAGCATTTTTAAGCAGTTTTGTTTTAATGTTTTTTGTTTTTTTTAGAGTTTGGCAAATACTGTATATCAATTTTGTTCCTTCATACTTCCTACGAAGGATATTTCATAACAACGGAAACAAGACAAAAAAGAAGCTATTTTGATGAAAATGAAACCTCTAAACTCACCAAAACATGTGTCAAGCCTCTATCTATGAACATGCGAAACTGTATTTCTTTTTTTTTAGAGGGATGGTCAAAAATGGTTGTTTATTGTTCCTCCCCTAACAAAGATTTGTTGAAAGAGCTCCTTTTGAAAACCCAAACTCCTTTTCCTTGGAAATTTTTTAGGGAATGCACTTTCTAGGAATGATCAACGTTCAAAGATAATTGAAGCATGGCTGTACGAATTATAAACGCGAATTGAAAATATAGGCTGTGGTGTGGGGGTTGCAGCGACACTGAAATTTAAGAGCACTTGATCAAACAATTCCTAGTTAAAGAGCAACCTTTGCCAATAGAAACCTAAATTCAAATAAACGAAGCTGGATTATATACATCAAATGAAGTTTACTATTTCTACTTAATCGATTTTAAGCAAATACGTCGATTTTAATTTTAGTCATCAAAAGTTATCAAGTATATTAAAATTTGCATAATAACTTTAAATGGGCTAAATTCCCCCAAGAAGGATATGATCTTGATGAAAATTATGCAATGAAATTCGAAACTTATGCGAAACCTAAGGCTACTATCTACAAAAGGACAAACAGCAATTTTAGCCAGCGCAGGGCCAAAATGTTATCAAGCAAATATACTGAGAACTATTAAAAGGGTATTGATATAGCCACTCAGTTTCAGAGGGCCTACTAGTTCTCAATATAACACTCACTCCTCAACATCCATACAGTCCACGAAAATGCGCCGTCATTACCGACCATTTATCTAATAAAACAGTTGGCTATAGAGTATCGACAAGTTGTGTACCAGCTATTAGGGTGGACGCCAGCGGAATCGCTCCCCTCTTATGCGCCGTCATTACCTAACATTTATCTAATAAAACAGTCGGCTAATGAGTATCGAAGAGTTGTGTTCCAGCTATTAGGGTGGACGCTAGTGGAATCGCTCCTCTATTATTCTAATAAACATAGTTTATTTATGAAAATTTCATTTATTTGAAAGCAAATACACTAAACGAATCCTTTACCCCGAGGAATCGTTGTGTAAAGATAAAATTAAATGTAAATAGTGGAAGCTGAGGGATTGTTGCCCCCTCACCCGTATTTATACCGTGCAGATGGTAGTAAAAACGAAGAGAAAGAAAAATCAGCAAGCTTTTTCAAATAAACCAAAGAGCGACATTTAAGCTCATTCAATACGAAGAAATTATTCTCCTTTGCATGAGGGGCGCCACTCTCCCTTTCACAAAACCAGTCTTTATTCTAAACCTTGGTTTATTTCCCATATACTTCAAGAGTGAATGCTTTGACTCACTGGCAACAAAAAGAGCATTAAAAGCAGTTTCTGGAATTTTTAAACTTTGGAAGAGCTTATTGATGTGCAATTGCTTCAACCACTGAAATTTTTGATTTCATTGTTTTTAAACGCAATTAGCAAATAAAATAGAGACAACTACCAAGTGGCTCTATTTAGTGTACTCAAAAACGCTTTCAGTAAATGTAAGATACTAGTGACACTTTAGTGTAAAGAGCGTGGAGTTGAGGGAAACATCACTCCTTATTTACATGATAATATGTGTCCCTTTACAATCTCCCTCTTAATTTACATCTGAAAAAAGTGTAATTTTCTTTAATTTTTTTTTAGCATTCAGCTAGGAAAGGGTCTGAGGGACACCACCGAGCTACACCATTCAAAGAGTAATATCTAATAGACTGTTCTTTTAAAAATGATTTTGAGTGTCTTTGTAATTAAAGGTTGAATCCCGAGTTAAAGGATTTTGTGTGTGGAAATTTTGAACATTTAAAAAATTCACATGTATTAGGCAGAGATGCTCTGAGTGTTTCAGATGGGGTAGCAAATAAAACACTAAAGCAGTGTTAGTTAAAGAATCGGCTGTTTAAACTCCCTGTTAAACACCTCTTTCCACGCTTGTATTACTTTTTTTATAATCAGCTTTCTCTGGAATTTGCACAAGATCAATTATTCACATGTGAAATCTGCTTTTCAGCGTCAACATGTGTTTCAATGTCCATCAAATATTTACTTGCACTTTCTTTCCTGCCACAAATCATTCAAAATACATTACTCCAATCGCAAGGTAGTTTCAATTTACATGATTTTTGCATCTGAGCTGAATTCAATATAGTATTTTATTATCTATATAGCAAAATATAATATATGTAAATAATGCACACACAGAGGCTTGTCAAAAGTTTTCTCTGAGAAAGAGGGAATACTTCCATAAAATTTACAAAGGACAAAATTTTCGACTGTCAGCCTTACATTGTTGTGATATTCTCCCATTGATCTAAAATAACCTTTCTCGTTTGCCAAGAGTATAGAGGCTGCCCCTCCCCCAACCCTCACTCTTAAAGTAAAAGTCTTAAAGTTCTTTAAAATACATCTCCTTCAATTCCAACGGCGTTTGAGCAGTATTTCTTAAAGAATGGCAACAAAAAGCTAAACTTTAGCATAAAGAGGGAGGTATCAGGAAGGGGCAGCCACCATCATGTACGGATTAATTTCTGTTCCTTTTAAGTTTTAATGTTGCTCCTTCCTTTCAGTTGAAAAACTTGTTTTTTTAATTTAATTTCTGACTGTTTTCAAACCATGCCAGAAATTACCCCCCCCCCCTGCGTAAAATTTCCCCAGTAAAATTCTTCCCAGAAACTCTCATTTCCACAGAAAATTCTCGACGGAAAATTTCCCTCGCAGAAAATACCCCCCCCCCCAAAAGTTATTCTACGTTTTAAATTTCAAATCAAATGGTTATCTCCAAATTTTGATTCGATATCTTTAGGGGAAAATGGGAGGGGGAGGGGTGTTCGTTGTCCTCCAATTGGCAAATATTCTCAGGCTCGTAACTTTTGATGGATAGCATTAAACTTGATGAATTTTACATATTCTGAATAAGCATCGAAATCCGATTCTTTTTATGTATCTATTGTTATCAAGACTCTGTTGGTTAGAGTTTTGGTTACTATTGAGCCGCATTGATTGACTTTTTGGAGATACTTCTTTCCTTTTCCAAAAACGGGCAAATTTTCTCAAGGCACGCTGCTTTTGATAGGTAACATTAAACAATAAGCTATACATACTTTGATTCCGCTTAAAAAGCTAATTCTTTCGATGCATCCATAGTTATCAAAATTATATTTTTAAGAGTTTCTCCTACAATTGAGCCGAGTCACTCGTTACTTACAGTTCTTTACTCCGAACTGTTTGATAGTAGCTATTCTTCGTTATTGTTTGAAGAAATTTCGATTTCGCTAGCATTTTAACTGCACTTCTCTTTGATCTTTATTTTCGTTTAGCATTCCTTCAGACATTTTTTTCACTGTCTTTTGTCTTAGTTGCTTTGATTGGTCTTGTCACTTTGATGGTCTAGGTTGTTTATTATCACCCGTCGTACATTTACATTTCTCAGGTCGTTCTCTTGATCTTGTCTCATTTGATGGTCCAGTTTGTTCATTTTCAGCTCCCAATTTTATCCTCCTTTGTTCTTTTTTGTACTCATTTTGTGTTAACATTAATTTACGTTTGTGTCCCCTAGATATTATAAAACTGCTGAAAATGCCTATCGAAATTTACATCACCGAAAATGGACACACGAATTTATATATTTCTTAATTTTTATCCTGCAAATGCATCTAAAACGGCTTTAAGATCTATTTTCCTTGTGTCTTCACATTTACTGAGCATCATTGCTAAACTATTTAGTCTATCCTGATTTATTGTTCTCTACTTTAGTATTTATTGTTTAATGTTCAACTGCTCCTGGAAATTTTCTCTCAAATTCATATACTGGAGTCTTCCAACATCATCCGGGAAGCTTCCGGGAAGGTAGTTACCCTTCGTAAATTTCAGCTTCAGATTGACCCTGGACACTACCATATTTTTAACATCAATAACAGCACTCCTATATACCCAAGTATCTTGTATCGATTCTGCTAGCCTTCGGTTTGTAATAACATAATCAATAAGGCTAGTTGTCTTACCGTCAAGTGGATACTTTTTTAACCTTTGTAAAATACCAAGTTGCAATTTTCATATTACTTAAATCATTGAAATTATTTTGAACTCAAGAAAAGCATTGGTCCCAGAACCGGTGAAGAACGGGGACTAACACAGCTTCTCAAGTCTACACGAATCACTTTTTTTTTTTTACGAATCCCAGTTATTTGGCTACCGAGGTCCTTGAGCTTACTGTGGTGGGGGTTTAAGCAGGGCTTCCACTGTCCCCGAATTTTCAGGGATTTCCCCAAAAATCAATGGGTCTCCCCGAAAAAAAAAATTGGTTCCCCGAATCTCCGAAAATCACCCAATACATTGCTACCCCTAGCAAGTATTACTTTACATACCACAATTTGTCACTGCTCTCTTGTTCGTATTAAATAAAAAAAAATCCTGCTGGTGGGATTTCCCACGGGGATAATTTTCTATGAGGACAAAAGTTTCCAGGCAGTCAACTTTTCAGGGGAAATTTTACACCGGGGGCATTGCCAGAATTCCTATACTAAATTCGTCTTATGTCTTGCTTTCTCTTTGCCGACTCAATTTTACGCGTGGAGATGTTAAGGGTAATTGCCCGGGGTATATTTTCACCAGGCTTAGAGCCGGACAGCAAGAAATCCCTGGGACGTTCAGTATGGATGGAGGCTTTGTGCAGTCCTGGGCCTATCTTCGTCACAAAATGGTTTTCCACACTTGGCGACGCTCTTCTATCAACAAGAGTTGAAATGCTACAAATATAATCTCAAGCCTATTACTTCCGACTCCTTATATATTCATGCCTACAATTTTATGCTACGACGGGGAGCCAACCTATAATAGATAACTTAGCTTTATGGGTATTTTTTCAGCACAAAAATACCCGTCCAAACAGAACAAACCTAGAAGAATTATCCTTAAAACAGAATCCAGTTCAAAAGATAGAATATAATAAAGATATAAAAGATAGATAGGCTAGAATTTCCTTGAGGGACGCCACTTCTCATGGTCTCCCTGCAGCATTGTTATCAGACACGGTTTTGGTTAGGAAAACTTGTCAAAGGTCCACCCTGATGTTATTATGAGGCCGCGCAAACAGGATTTTCCTGTCAGGAATAGGAACAGAAAAAAGGAGCTTATGACAGAGTGGATACCCCAAGCCATCTCACAACACCGGAATAGCTCCAGATTGCCAAAGATAGTCCTTGTCGGCCAACCATCTAGTGCTACACGAAAAGCAAGTCGTCCCCGAATGGGGTGGGAGGATGTTTTAAAGAAAGATTTAATTGATATAGGAACTTCTTGGGAGGGCTTTAAATAGACTGGGATGGAGGAGGAGCATGCGTAGCTTTGTTTGCCCAAGCGGCTTAGTGCTGCACCGAATTATTAGTCACAGTAGTAGTAGTATTTAAAAACACATTTAGGCTTATATTTTTCACAAAACATGGCTTTTGGGGTGCCCCAGAAACCTCCCTTTCTTCTAAAGGGTATCGGGGACCCCTCGGATGTGGACCCTCTCTTGCCTTTCAGTTGAAATGCTGAAATTATGCCCATGGTTGTATTGTCGAATGCTATCAACTAATTGTTGGCCCAAGGGACCGCGCAGGCAATACCAAAAGTTTGAAAAACTTTTGGCTTATGAGAAATTATAGGAAAGTTCTACAAATCATTCCATTTTACATCCCTTCCAGGAGTCCAACTATTTAAAACATAAAATCAGATTCTACGTTAAAGAAAGGTCCTTTTTTTCAAAGCAGGCTCAACACTCGGTGAATAAAAAGGTCAAATGTCTAAAACAAGTCGAGACTAGCACTATCTCTCTGTTGCGCCCTATTAGCTAGCATATGGTCTTTTTTTCCGGGTCATAGTTTTTGTCTATTAATATAGAATATTATCTCTTCTATAATGTTTTGGTTCTGTGTTTTCTTTAATTCCTTTTGTATTTTCCACTTTATAACCACAACCAGATTAGGGCCCTGTTATGTTCTTGATGATATTAGCTGTTGTTGCCTGCTTTTCTTCAGTTATGCAAACTAAGGAAAGATTTGCCAATGGAAAGTCTGGGACGGGTAATGTCAAAGGTTTAAAAAAAATTCTGAGTTGTTGTTTCTTCTAGTCTTTTGATATTTTGCCATTTTTGTATATCTTTGGCTTTCCAAAATAGACACCTAAGAAACACTTTGAGCTCCCCCACAAAGTCCTCCAGAGTCAAAGTCTGGGAGGAGGTTTGAAAAAAAAAACATCAGGATTTTGCTCTTTGTGTTTTACTAATGTTATATATCTTTGGTTTTGCAAAGACAAACGCACAAAAAAAACATATCTTTGAACTCCACCAAAGAATCCTCAGAAGCTGAGTTTTGGGAATGTTTTAGGAAAAACAGAAAATCCCCAGAGGCAAATCCTGGGAGGGGGTTTGAAAGAAAAAATTCCCAGATTTTTTTTTTCATGTATTTCCTGGGTTTTCCGAAGAAAAGCACCAAAAGAAGAACCATGGGCTCCACCAGAAAATCCCCCACGGGCAAAGCCTGAGAGGAGGTTTGAGACAATTCTTCGAGTATTATTTTTTATGTGTTTAGTTCTACAATTTTGTATATCTTTGGTTTTCAAGAGGGAAACCCTGGAAAAAAATGCGAAAGATGAAGGATTTAAGGGAAATCCTGATGGGAGGGTCAGGTTCTTTTTTCATTTCTTTGTTTAAAGAAGTGAGGGATAGTTTTTGTGTGTGTGTCCTAATAAAGTTTAATTAACACACACACTCGTTGGACGGACTTTTTTTGCGAATGAACAATATTTTCAGTAGAATTTAAAAATTGTTAATTCAGAATAAATTTTAGCTACCAAACCCAAGACCGTACAATGCTCCGTTGTATGACGAGGAAATAAACCCCTCTGTATCAGCAAAAGCTTTTGAAGAACCCATTCAAGATTATAAGCCAGCTCCAAGTTACAAAGAGCGAAGAAGAGCACCATCATATAAAACTGAGCCATCTTATAAAGCTGAACCGTCTTACTCCCAAGAACAATATAAAGAGGCTAGTCAAGACTATGCCAGCCAAGATTATTACGAAAACCCAGAACAAGCAAGTTTCGCTAAGGAAGTGCAATCTGTAGCCTCTAGCTATGTCCCAAGTGAGGTAAGGAAATTGTTATTCAAAATAGGAAGTCACGGACCAGTATTATTAAATAGTATTTACCTTTTGAAATTTCAAACGGAGGACTAAATAGTTTATTTAAATAAGCTTTCTTTTGACATCGATTTCAAATACGTAAGCTTTATTAAATTTGAGCCAACCACTCAAAAACGAAATTAAATTGGGAAAGATACTTTCAAAGGTATTTTCATGTGCAAATCCTGTCGAACAGATAAACCTAACGGTAATGAAATTATTTAATCATAACCTACCGAAAAATTATTTCTTTATGCAAATTAATTAACTCTGAATATCTAAGACAGTGGAAGAAAATTTGCCAATAACTCTACAAAAATTCATCAAAACTTATTTTTGACCTATGGATAAGAAAAATATAGGAAGGTGTATGTTACCCTTATGACTAAAGGATTTTAAAAACATCTAAACTCAATGCACAGCAGGCTTCACACCATATTATTATACTTGCTATTTTTATAAATAGAAAATATTTTTAAAGAAACTAGCTTACATTGAGTTCGGATGTGTCATGATTATGTTCGTAACAAGATTATTTTCGTAGCATAATCTTGTAAAAATAATGTTAAAATAAAAGAAAAGAATATCTATCGGTCTAGTTTGAATGCCTCAAAAGCTTTTTTGTTTATTAAAAGAATAAAACACACTCATATTTGGTGTAGACAAATGATAACGTTCCTTGTTATTTTTATGAAAGCTCTTGAGTGTACCATACCGTTTATTACAACGTATCATTAAGAGCAATGGTAATTAACTAAAAAACTGATTTTTGCTTAATTCCGGATGTATAAATTAGTCTGGACATTCAAATTAGAACTTAAAAGCTAGAAGCAAACGGGGATTCCCAGACATGTCTTTCTTAGGTAAATCTCTTTCAAGGTTAGTCTAACAGTAAAAAAGTCTGTACATTGTGGACCAACGTAAAAAAGTCTTTTTGTTGATTAGAAAACAGAAAAGTCAAATTTTGAAAATGTGTTTGTATTAAAATTTTGAACTGAATCTGGTTCAAAAAGGTGCAAAATACCCACCTTTCCAGAGCCTACCGGTTTATACTTGTCATACGCGCGCCAGTAATTGCTTTTGTTCATTTTAAGCTTTGATGTTCCTATTTATTTTTATTTGAAGAAACTTGTTTTTGAAATAAATACCTTTTAGGGTTGATCGAGATCAAGTCTTCATAGCGGGAACGATTAGGATACTGCTAGGTGTTTTCCTCCCGTGGAAAACCCCCCACATAACTCCCCCCAAGGATAACTCCCCCTAGTCATTCCCCCGCATGTGAAATTGTGCAGTCACAGAGAAAGGTCAAAATGGGTACCTTGGAATGTTGATCAGATGTCCTAAGGGGTAATGAAACGACCAGATGTCTGATTTTTTAATGAAATTTAGCAAGTCTTTTTCAGTAACAAAATTGAAAAAAATGAATGGAATGAAACAGTGCATCACAACTTGAAACCTCTACAGCAGGGTTCTTTGGTCGTTCTTTAGTTAGGGAGTGAGTCAGATGCCTAAAAAGGTGCATTCTAATGCAAAACATACTGAGTAACTGACTCTTTTTGAGCCTTCAGATAAAGGGGCATTGGAAGGAAGCTAGTTGCCAGCCAATCTTTTTTTTTACTTGAAATGGTACCTAAACTTTTAATTTTTGTCCTAATGAACCCTTTCCCAATTTTCTAGGACCCTTGGTTCGATACAATCATCCACGGGAAAAAAACAGACAACACACATGTGTGATCTTTTTGGTAAAAAATACAAAATTCTGATTTTTTGTAGATAAGACCTTGAAACCTCTACAGCAAGGTTCTTTGGTCGTTTTGTAGTTAGGGAGAGATGCAGATGCCTCAAAAGGTGCATTTTAATGCAAACATCCTGACTCTTATTGAACCTTCAGATAAATACAGAATCAGTTTAAATAAGGTGGAGGTAGAAATTGATATATAATCTTAATGGATTTCTGGGAATATTTCTGATCTACGCCGTTATTATGAAAGCAAAGAGTAATATTATTAAACCATAAACAAGCAGAATTTGTTCCGTTTAGGAGCGTGGCTGCCCCCTCCTCAACAGCAACCTCCCCCTCGTGGTCACAGAAACTTCGAATATTCTCATTTGATCTGAAACGGCGAGTTACTAGTACTATTTTCAAATTCGAAAAGGATTGATGACCAACCCACCCCTGGCCTAGAACTATTTTTGACATCTGGTTCTTTTGTTACCCCTTAGGACATCTGATCGATATTTTGAAGTACCTATTTTGTGCTTTCTCTGTGACTGGTCAATTTTGCGTATGGAGGAATTTTCCATGGGGGGATTTTCCACAGGGGGAATTTTCCAGGAAGGAAATTTCTCTGAGGAAATTTTTTTGGAGAGAAAACGCCACCCCCGATGCTAATTAGATATCTGGGTGAATTGAACCAATTATATCACTAGCTCTGGGAACGCAGGATGTACGATGCAGGAAAGAATGTTTGCGCTCTCAGTTTTTTGTCTTCTTAGTTTTGGAACTGAATTATTGAATCGTCACTGAACGAGTCCTTAAAACTTTATCACGAACTGTCTAAATTGAAATCAGAGGGTTTATCAATATACAGAAATAGAGTTTCGAAGCACTTGTTCTTCGTTGTATTTTAGTGTAGCATGTAAATTAAAAAATATATATCAAGCTGTGAATTTTGAATAAAACGCGGGGGGGGGGCTCTTGTTCAATTGACTTAATTAAGCTTTTTGAAAGGTTTTGTTTCAAAATCAATTTTATCGACTTTTCAAAACTAATTTTTTATAGATAATTCCCCTTCCTGAAATGTTAAAAGAATATTTTTACAATATATAAAATCTTCAATCAAACTCCCTTGGGGCATTAATTAGGTTTTCACACCACCACTCTCGGGTGCAAATCCTGCTTGCTACGAATAATTTAATCAAGAACCGAAAAACAAGGAATGCTTATTGATTCATTTGCTTAATTATACCATTATTATCTTTTCTTCAGTGTTTATTTGGTATTTTATCTTTACTGATGCATTATTCTCGTAGTCCAAAGGCTATGCACGAGGCTCAGGAAATGATGGACGACTATCATTTGCAATCCACGGTCAACAAGGACCTCACTCGTACAAGTATGGATTCGATACTGGAAGCATTGGGTAAGGGCGTTTTAGTAAATTGCTTTTTCAGGAGTAAGAAACTATGGCATTTGTTCAAGTTTCGGATTAACAAGTTTGAAGCTATAGCAAATAAGCATTCGCTTTTATACAGAATTCTTGCATTATGGGCGTATTTTTGTCGCTATTAGAGAATTTACGCTTATCATATGTGTTCATATCACACCTGTCACATGTTTCCTGTGAAATTTAACAGTTTTTATGTATGGTCACAGTTTCACAGGTTTTTGCTATGAGATGGTGGTAAGTCACAGGTTTTGAAGCTAAAGCTACAGGGCTGCCAGCAAAGGGACATTTTAGCGCTCTTATGACAGTTTTCACCTTTATTGGCCGTGTTAGACTATTTGCTTTTTAAACATAAAGATGAAAAATACAAAACTTTGAGAGGGGTCACTGAAGATGGCGGCCTCCCTTCTCAATAACAGAATAATTTTGGTTCTTTTCAATCATATAGTCACTCTTAACTTTCTTTTCAAAAAATGTTTTTAGATTCACTTTATGATCGTTATAATATCATTTTTAAGATTTTCTTAAAAATGAAGGGGCTTCCGTACTTGGGCACTATATCACGAAAAACCCGTTTTTGACGGGTTAATTCAAGAGACCGCTATCGAGTAATTCAATGCATAGTGTGGTTTTCATTGCATTACAATAAATAAACTGTTATTTTTTGGATTTTAGGGGGGGAGGTGCCTAGGTTAGGTTATGTATTTAATATATGCTTTGTATATATTAAAGGAATATTTTACTTTTCCATTTGAATCCATTCTGTCCCATGGCCTTTGCTGTGCTCCCAATGACAAAGCCCATCAAAACAACCCATATAATAATGGGGATAGAACACAACCTTGCTGTCCCATGGCCCTTGCTGTGCTCGCAAGGACAAAGCCCATCAAAACAATCCATATAAAAATGGGGATAGAGCACAACCCTGCTGTCCCGTTGCCTTTGCAGTGCTCCCAAGGACAAAGCCCATCAAAACAATCCATATAAAAATGGGGATAGAACACAACCCTGCTGTCCCGTGGCCTTTGCAGTGCTCCCAAGCACAAAGCCCATCAAAACAATCCATATAAAAATGGGGATAGAACACAACCCTGCTTAACTCCCGATTCGATACCAAACCAGCTACTAACCTCATTTCCTACCTTAACCACAGGAATACTATAGGAATGCTCATAATCTCTGAGGCTGAAGACTAAAGGGGTTGGATGACTCAGACACTGCTAAGTCTGGAAATCATTATCATAGTAAATAATTTGCTTCCTAAAAATTATATTAATAATCTTCAGTAATTTATCTCTAACTTGGCAACCTCCATATTTAAAAACTCATCTACCAAACTATCCACACCTTGGGACTTATTATTTTTAATCCTTCAATAATGTCTCTAATTCTTTCTTTCAAAATAAATCTTCCTTCATAAACTTTTTCATTTTTAAGTGTTCATTTCAGTGACAAACTTTTTCATTTTTCTCTATATCATTTCCAGTAAGTTTAATACTGTTTACCGCATTCTTAAAATGCTCTACCCATCTCTCTTAAACTCTTTCCTTATCACTGATTGTGGTCACGTTCCTATCTTTAACTGGGACATTTCCAGCACTAATTACACTTTGGTGTAAAAAATTGGGATTGAGAGTGGCGCCCGATCCCTCACATACAACTTGCATATATTTGAACACTTCCTCGTCACTGTTTTTGCTAAATTTTCGTTTTTTTAAACATATACAATATCAGAGTTTTCTGTTGTTTTTTCACTTTGTTTATAACCTTTGGGTAACCTTTTATTCAATTATTTTGAAATAAAATTCTTTCGTTACAGAATTTAAAGAACATGTAGCCTACATGTACCGCAATGCATGGATATTGTAATTGTACCTTTTTTTTTAGTCCTGATCGCCAATTTCGTTTTGAAGAAAGAGATTCAGCTGGTGTTGTTCACGGAAGGTATGGATACTATGATAGTAAGGGGAAACTTAGAATAGTTAATTACAAAGCACATCCAGTGCATGGATTCTCTGCAGACGCTGGTCATTACTGAGCATAATAGAATTTATTGTTGTTGTTGCATTGTTTATTATTTATTTTTAAATAAATATCAAGTTTAAATCTATGTATTCTGTTGTGGTTGTTTCATCGACGGATTTCAGTAAGATTTTCTTACAGGCTGCTGTATGCATTAAAGATATTATGGGTTTGAGTTTCATATATGGTCCAAGCAAAGAATTTAGTTAAAACTTTAGTTAGTCATAATTACTAATCTCGAAAAGTATTAAACGAGAATTTAAACATGATGACACACTTTTTTTTCTAGTAACTGCATTTCCCTTATTTTTCAAGAAATGCAAACCACTTCATGAGTGTAAATATCTATCGTTCAGGGTTTACGCTAAAAATTTTCTGATCTATTGTAATAATAGCATTTACTGGCTTTAGAATCCTCCTTGACCGTGGACGGTAGCCATAGTAATTCCTGCTTCCTGCGTTACAGTTTTACTAACAACTGCCATAGAATAACAATATTTGGGACCCTCAAAAACTCCTAATTATTTCTATGTTCAGGTGATAATGGCTAAACCTTATGTTTCCCGCAGATAATTCCTGAAAAGGGATTTGAAATTCCTATCGTGGTTGCATAATATGCTACAACCTAGCAAAGAGCAAACCACAGGCCATTATAACCGAAGGTTTAAAAATGCGTTTTGAAAAAAACATGTAATTCAAGAATGATTACCGTTAAATTTTTCATTTAACGGTAATTCAAGAATGATTATTATTGTATAGATTTAACTTAATCTTGCCCTGAAATTTTCGGGGATTTCTACAAAGAGCTTGAAACCCCGACAAAATAATCCTGGATTGAAATGAAAAGTGTGCCATTAAAATCGCCATTATCGAGAGCTACAAACTAGAGGCGTATGGACAAAATTTACCTACTTTTCCTTTTTTAATTTTCTCTTTAGTCTCGTCCCATAGAACATATGATCGGACAAAGTCAGGAGAGGCAACAGGTTCGGTCAAAATTACTGATAAATATTGCCTTTTTTCAATAATAAAATGGAGTGGAGCTCTCGGCTACTTTTTCCAGCTATGTGACCCCAGGAAATAGTAAATTAAGTAATATTAATTTTAGTGGGAATATTCCAAAAGCCCTGAAAATTTGCCTTCCGTTAGGGTTGGGGGTAGGGGAAGCATGATACACAGCACGCCAGGGGTATCAAATTATTTGAATATTGTAACTGTAAAATAAGTTTAATGGAGGAATTTAATAGAAACGTGGACATTCAAGACCTTGCTGGCACCATAATAATTTGAAAATTGTTTATCTCTGCATCTTGGCGGCCCCATCACACTGGCGTCAATTCACGAATATTCAGTGGGGACAAAATGTAATATTTTAATCGACGAGAGGGAGGGGGTAATGTTGTTATTTTTTAAAGTTCTTCAATGAAAATTCCTGCTCAGTAAAGCTCGTGTAAAGGACTCGAAGAGAATTAAATTCAGACACAGTTAGTTTTTCTTGTTTTGCTTCTGGTACTTGTATGTTATACCCACTACCTAATATTCTTCTAATATGTTTCTCTGACGCTCTATCCTAATGAAATATACCAAAGTAAGATAAAAATATAATACTTCAGAAACAAATTTGGCCTATATATTTGCATATTAGGGGGGGGGGCAAAACATAGCGGGTCTGCATGCCAAATGTGTTAGGTATAATTATTCTGCATATTATGTAGTAAGAATTGTTTTCTAGCTTCACACTGTCCAAATATTTTACAAACAACACCCCACCCCTAGTGTGCAAATATATAGCCCCAATTATATATTTTCCATCTATTCTGTTACCACTCTTTGTCTTGCCTCACGCATAGCTGAAAGAAACTAATGAAAAAAACCGGTTCTATAATGCGTCAATGAATGAACAGCTTGAGCGGAAGTGGGTTTATCATACAAGTACCTTACTTCTTTTTATTTTCGCATGCATGATAGTTACATAGATTTTACCCAAATGTATCGCTAAATTTCTAAGTCAAAGATACTGAAGCAAGGATGTCCAAATTACTTTTATTTTAGGGCTTATGATCTTATTAGTTTTGGGCCGAACATCAAAATAGAGATATGGATCAATATGGTTACCTTAGATAGCTTAGATAAGAATCTTATGTCTTTGATATATAGATTTTATTTAATATCCAACATTAGAACACAACCGAGGATATTTCTACGTCTATTCTGGGCTAAGAAATTATTTGAGGGCGCCCCAGAAGTGCATGTCTTCTTTGTGGAACTGACAATAACGTTTTTAGATTTAAACCAGATTTAGTTTGAAAAAATGAAGCTTCATCTGAACGAGTGAGTAAACGGCACTGATGAAATATCGTTCTCAAGGAGCCTTTCTAATTTTATGGATAAGCTGAACAAAACAAATCTGAGTCTCAAGTAACTTATTCTAGGCATTTAATGCTGCAGATGATCAGGATTGAGTACATTTAACTAAGAGTGGTTAGTTTGAAAACTACTTTAATCAGTACTCCTGAACAATTAGTCATATCAAATCGTATGTAATAGTGTAACTATTTTCAACTATTTCCTATATGATTAGAACTTCCAATAAGGGCTGTATCGGCTGGGACAGCTTCGAAAAATTTCCCCCACCAAGAGTATCAGGATTATTTTTGCGATTTTCTCAACAGCTTCCTAAATTTTTCGATTCTGCTCGGTAGAGACTCACTGTGGAGCCTTGTGCGGTATTGTGGACTCACTGGTAAGATTATTGGTCTCACGCATATTTGCTTTTCAATTGACAGACAGGATCCTCTTACTTTCATCCGGAAAAAGACAAAACAGTCACTCTCATAAATGATAAATCAAAAGTAGTCGACGGCGTTATTAGATTCACACATTCACATGGTTAGAATGTGCGATGGTCACCTACCGTATGTTGTCTGGTGCAGAGTCCATCCTGGAATCAGAAGACGTGGACGGCAGAGAGGGACTCCAAGAGTTACCTGTACAAGGATGCTGCGCTGTCGAGATCTTCTCTGGAGGATCTTTGGTACAAAGCACCGAGGTACCATTCTGGAGAGGTATCGTTGGTCACAGTAAATTTGGAGAGACGCAAGCCACAGTAAATTTAAAAAAAAACTGCACCCCCATGAAAAAAATGACCATCTAAAAAGAAAATGATGACAGGTAAAAGTTCAATGGTCTTGAGGCCTGCAGAGGGATTTAAACTGAATTCGATGTAACCTAAAATTAACTTTAAGCGAATTCAGCGATAAGGCAATTGAATCATAAACAGCCATTACAAGCTCCTTAAAATAACTTGCAAAAAGAAAATTATGGCATGGCTATTTCTGTATGAAAGCCATGGTTTGTGTTTTGGGTGATTTAAAAGTACGATATGGCAACTTATTAGTGTGCTACTATTTTTTTATGGTTGTTGCTTTTTTGTATTTGTTTTTGGAAAAGCTTGTCTCAAAACTAATATATTGATCATAAAGATACTTTTTGGTTTCTTGAAACTAAAGTTTGTTTTACTAGAAGGTTTATCTTTTCTGGAAAAATTTCTAGCATGCTATTTTTTACACTTCTGCGGTTTTAATGTTTCAAATTATGACGACAATTTTGCAATCCTTCATGAAATTCAGCTTTATCTACTAACTGAATTGCATCTTAAATTTGCTTAGCAATAATTTTTTAATTGAAAATACGGTACGAATTGGTTGAAAATCGCTAAAAAAAATGTGTATTTTCATTCTTTCAAAAAAAAAAACAAGTAGTATCAAAGTTTTGGCTTGTTGAACAGAAGATCTGAATGCAATGAATCCAACGAAATAAGCGTCATATTCATTTGATGCACGTTATAATTGTATGCCTCTTTTAAAATTGCATGCTTCATAGGGAATATAAAGTTAAAAGATGGTGATTAGTTCAGATAAAAGTAAGAATAAATAATAGGGTTTATTGAAGCGAAAAAACTGTTCTTGAAAAACAGTACTAAAAGCAATGACTAAACATTAAAATGTGTGGGCATTTCGACAAACCCCACATCCCAGAGCAAATTCCTCTCCAGTTGGTGGATGTTCGACGCCTAATGGACAATGATCACCTTCAAGTTGCACTCCCTTTGGACCTGAAACAAATCTTGCTTTAAAAAAAAGTTGTAAAAGGATGTTAATACGTTCAATAGGATGTTGAAAAAGCTGATTACATTCGCAAATGTACTATAAAGACTTGAAGCTAAACTAGAGTAAAACTCCCCTGAAAACATATCTAGGAAATATGAGCCAAGAAGTTGTGGATTTTCCATGTTCCAGAACCGTAATTGATTATGGAAAACTATAAATTCTGCCGCTATTGAAGAAAAAAAGACTATAAGCTTTGTTGACAATGATGGATTTCATTTTATCAGTATTCAGTGTTTTAATGATTGTCAAAATATTGAATATCAAATAAAACAAAAAGTCCACCATTTTAATTTACTAGTACTACTACTGCTACTACTACTACTGCTGCTACTACTGCAACTACAGCAGCTATTACTACTACTGCTACCACTACTACTAAAAATAATAATACTACTATTACTACTACTACTGCTACTAATAAATAACCGCAGCATAAGGTCACCTAAGGCCAACACAGCTACGCACTTTCCTCCTCCTCCATCTCACTCTATTCAAAGCCTCACTCTTTCTACCCTCCCAAGAAGATCCCATTTTCTTTAAATCTTTCCTTGCGACATTCTCTAATCTCATTTAGGGACGATTATTACAAAGTCCATATAAAAAGATTATTGTTTTTAATTTATGCCATCTTCATTAATAATTTGATTATGTATGCAGCAAAAGTGAAACAAGAAATAGACCAACCTGCAGGACAGTTCGGCAGAGATCCTTTAGGTGTTTCTGTAATTCGACGAAAATCGTCATGACAAAGTCCACAAAAATGAGTAGTTCCGAAACAAAAGAAGATTGCAACCGAACAGCAATATCTGCATTTGTAAGCCAAATAGTCAGACCCGTGACGAGGGCAGATTTGAGCACGAGCTACGTCGGAGCATCCGCCACAAATGAGGTCATTTGGGTCAAAATCGTTATTAATTCCAGCTTCTGCTTCACACCTCGCTTCGCCTCCAAAATACGCCTGAGAAAAAGGAAACCCAGTAACTGCATATGTTTTTTTGTTTGTTTACACTTCTGAACCAGAAAATTGGTCTTCAACAAATGAGCTTGAAAAACTTTCCTGGGGTATAATTTAGACTCTCATTACATTTTAGAGCGTTTTATTCTAACTACAGAAAATTCCTGTACCTCGAGTAAAATCACGGCTGTACAACCACAGGAAAAAAAACCTCAATTGTAGGTGGTACCACTCACCCTACACAAATGTGTGTTTCTAAGCGATCTTTGAAGAAAAAAGGCACTAATCGTCGATTCGCACTAGTCCTACCTTTTGATGAGTGGCAGATAATTTTTCCTTGGGGAGAGGGTGTAACAGAACTCTATAATTAAGGCTAAAAATGCAGGTAAGGTAACAAGGTGACTGGTTACGGGTACACTCTCCATGTACGTCCCCCCACCACGATACGGCACAGCTACTACCTCAAGGATTTGGTTAGGCTAAAATACACACCAAACAGTTACTTTTTTTGGTTTCATGGAACTTTCATTGATACAGGCCTGCGAAACCGTCATATAAAATGAAGTTTTATCGGCAAATCAGTTTCCTTACTTTTAGGTTTCTGGTGTTCTGCAGCACTTACTCGAACACTATAGAGAACACTTTGATACCGCCTACAAAGCTACCTTTTAAAGTCAGGTTTATTATCGGTTTAACATGAGGATTTACCACCCAAGATTTGACAATTTTATGTATTGCTGAATTCAAAATATTCAAAATAAAAATTACTGATAATTTCCAAATGCTACCAGCAAATCTGTTTTACCAGCAAATCTGTTTCGCTGATCCGTGGTCAGCTACCGTTCTCATGGCAACTGGTATTTGAGTCCTCCAATAATTGCACCAACTCTTCCAAATATAAGCAGCAACTCCTGTGAAAATTAGACCCGACTTCGACTCTCCGGCCGACAGATGGGAGCGACCGCAAGTTCGACGTCGGTTTAAATTGCAGGACAGTCTCAACTATTTTATATTCTGATAAACGTACTCGCAGATGACACCCCCGTCCCTGGCTCAATACCGTCAACCCTTGAGGGAGTAAGTATCTTCCCTCTATACACTGGACAGCCAGCTAAAGCTCTAAGTCAAGTAAGTTAAGCAACAGAATAAAATAATAACAATATTTAAATCTAGATGCCCTATTTCTATTTTGGTTGCTTGGAAGAAAGGAAACAGAAAAAATGTTCAGGGCAGAAATACCGTCTTCGGCAATACCTTTCTGAAGAATAGAAGCAGAAGAAATTATTTGTATAAAAACAAATATATTTATGTCCTACTATTTTCAGAAAAAAGGACCGGGACAAACAAAACGCAAAATGAGAGGGTAGAAACAGTACCGATTCTTACAAACATTATTAGAATATACTAGATACCTGGACAAGAACAGATAAAGAGCACGGAAAACAGACGATTTAATATGAAATGGGGTTCAAGCGGTAGCACAATAACTGGCATAGCGATCCTCAAAAAATGAAACGATGGATAAAAAATGCATATTACAAGAGATTATAGAATACCTCCCTATCTACCAAAACAAGCTGATAGATACCACTTTTTCTACCAAAATAAACTAATTAAATCAACACAGAACAATTAACTAATTTTTTAATTCAGCCGAAAAGAGAGAAGGACACAAATCCAAGGAGTTAATCTGAGTCACCTCAGTGTTGTCATTGCCCTTGTAAGAGTTGTAATTATCCTATTTGGAAAAAAAAATTATAAAATGTGTGCCCAAAAAACGGTAAATTACTCTAAAATGATTACAATACGATATTTTTAGGCCTTAACACGTCCAAAAATAATTTATTAACTCCTAGCCCTCTTCACAAAAGAAAGATTGATACAATGTCCCTTGATAATCAGACAATCAAAGAAAGAAGACTGAATGATACAAAAAAAAAACAAAGAAAGAAAATTACCTTCCCGCATTTGGAACAGACATAATATGCATACTTTTCAAGTGCATATTGTACGGGGTTTCCGTGATAGCGACTTCCAACAGAAGTTATCATATCGCAATTTTGCAAGCCATCGTATTCTAATCTCATCAGTGCTTTTCTTGAAACTTCCTGGTATAAGGATTGGATTGGAACTAGTAAGTCAGAAAGCATTTCATTCTTAATTTGAGCCTGAAAGAATTCAATTCAACATTATGTCACAGATTCAATCTTGCTTAAAAATTTAAATGTTTAAATACGTAAGTAACAAAATTCACAGTTTGTAGTGTCCTTGTTTTTCAGGTTTTTCTGCTATATATTCTTAAAGTACCAAGGAAGCATAAACAAAAACAGTTTTTCACCCTCTGGATCAATCATAGGTCCATTCATTTCTGAAAACCGCAATTTTCCAAGATAATCTCTTGGTTGTTTCAATATTATAAAGCTTTGGTGCAGTACCATATTTCCGTCAGTGTTATCATGTTAAAACCTAAAAATAAATAACCAAAAGTGACACGTTGGATTTGACAATGCTTTTTGCCCATAAAATTCAAACACTAGCACTTTGTAGATTTCCAATGACAACTATACCTTCAAAGGGAAGCTACACATTCTTAAGCTTTTTGGTGCCATATGTTTGTAGCTCATTTTTGCTGATTTTCGACCCACGTTGTTTTATTTTGAATTTGGTGCCCACTGCAACCAAAACTACATAATTAATTATATAGGTCTTTTTCACTAAAATGAAATTTCTGGGTTTTCCTGATATTTAAGATGTATTTTACTGTGGAAGTTTCCGCTTAACCAGTTCAATCAATCAGATTTCATTTTCACTGTCCTTGTGGCTTTAAATACTCTGGCAGATACTATCTGCCAGAGTATCGCTGATGATAGGCAAGGGAATATTGACGAACTAGTTACAAAAGTCACATAACATGCTTGCAAATAAATTTTAATAAGACCAAAGCGATGTCCAACGATACTATAACCCCACTAGCAGTAGGTCTTTTAAAGTTATAAAAGCAGAAATTGAGGAAGTTGATGAATTTCAGCACCTGGACAGTACGATAATTCAGAATGGTGATTACAATAAATAGATTAATTCGAACTACCTATGCAGGTGCAACATTCCCTCATTTAAGCAAAGTCTTGACATGCGGTAATTACTCCCTTAAGCTGAAGCTATGCCTGTTTAATAACTATGGCTCTATACTGATATATGGTTGCAAACCTTGGAGTGAGTCGAAAGTTTCAGATGACAGGTCTCTTGGCTTCGAAAACAATTGTTTACGAAGAATAATTGCAATTAGTTGGGTTGATAGAAAACATAACACCCAGATCGGAGTCATTTACCACTAAACACAAATAACAGATTAAATCCGGCTTAGAAGATGGCGATATTGGGGTCACATGACTCACATAGGACAATTTTAATTTAACTATTTTTTTTTAGTTTAATGGCGGGGCGGACCCATACATTCTAGTTCAAGAATCAGACCTCACAGCCCCCCCCCCCCCAAATAAAAACACAACAACTAATTATTGGTTGGAGGAAGCAAAGATGGACTTAGCCCCCCACCACCTTTATCATATAGTTTGCCAACTGTTGGACACTTTCTTCCCCTACTGTGTCCTCTAGCTTAACATTTAACTAGTTAAAATCTCCAGATAATGTCTACGCCTTGCTAGACATTCTTTTACCGCATGGTACAAGGGCAACTTTCTCTACGACACTTGGGGCCAGACTCCTCCAAGTCTTCGGAGGAGCGGCCGTCAAGTCGTTCTCTTGATAAGGAAGTGAAAGTTCAGCAAGCAGCCTTCGATGAGCTATGTGAAAAAAACCCAAGATCGTCCGAAGTGGAAGTTAACCGTTAGTGCCTTACACGCCTTCAGGCGTGAGAGTAACTCATTCTAAGCTAAGTGTAAATTTGTACAATATTCAGTAAACCATTAGTGAAATAAACTAACCAAAGGTTTTAAAAGCATTGAACCTAATTTATTCTATTAGAATAAATTAGATAAAATACGATCTTCGCTAGATTTTAGTTTTGGGGTCTGTTATTTCCGAAGTATTCAAAAACTAAAAATTTATAGTAAGTGTCTAATTCTGGTGTGAATTCCTATTGGAGGTTTTTTGGCAGCTTCTCAGAACTACGAAAATTTAGTTTCTGCTATAAAAATTGAAGTAACAAAATTACTGCAACAGCCCTTAATTTTTCTCAGTTATAATCGCAACTTAAAGGTTTCTCTAAAAAATATTGTCCTAAAGTCAAATTTAAATTCCACTTCCTATTCCGAATCCCATGACTCTTTTCTTGGTTATGGCTGCAACATCGATTATTTTAATTTTTAATAAAACAAATACATTCATAAAGAGATAAAAAGAATTTACCTTGCAAATCGGACAGTTTGCGAAGGAGAAAGTTATTCTAGCCCCAGGCCATCTTTTTTCCAAGTTCCTTCGAATACACGTGAAATGATACACATGCCGACATGCAAGCTGAATCGCTGGAGCTGCTCCTAGGGACTCTGTAAAGCAGATCATACACATGTCTTCAGCATCTTGTCTGACAACTGATGGCGGTGAACAGCCTTTAAGACATGGAAGGCAAATCGCTTCATCTCGAACACCACCACAATGGTGACCACATGGGAGTGTTTTCAAACAGGAAAAATAAAAATTTTCCTGTAAATAAATGAGCATCTGTGACATTTATATTTATTTTTTCGACACTATTTCAGTGAGCTGGTTGCACCTTAAATCATTTTTCTTTAACGTCACTACGCCTACAGGGGACTAAAAATAGAAAATATTTCTTGGGGACCACCAGACCAATTCTTTCCTCTTCTTTTTTTTATCAGAGCCGTAAAGGGACTCTAACGGTTTACGTTTTTAATCGATGTATTAGCCTAGTGGGAAACAATGTGTCCGTAAAGTTTGTTATTTTTTGTCTTTCTTTCTTAGAGTAGCTAGGGAAAACAGAAATAACGCCAAGATCATTTTTAAGTCCCTTTAATTTTTTCTTCACTAAAAGATGAACTTGTTAAACATATATCACAGTCATAGGCATAAAATAAAGAGAGAAAAATCAAGGTCATACAGAGAGAGAGAGAGAGAGAGAGAGAGAGAGAGAGAGAGAGAGAGAGAGAGAGAGAGAGAGAGAGAGAGAGAGAGAGAGAGAGAGAGAGAGAGGGGGGAGAGAGAAAAAGGGAGGAGAGAGAGAGTGAGAGGGAGAGAGAGGGAGGGAGATAGAGAGAGACAGTTAGAGTGAGAGAGGAAGAGAGAGAAAGAGGAAAGAACTTAAATGTTTGCAAAAGCCTATTTGCGGAAATTTAAAGCCTATATCTACAGAAACACAAGATTCCGAATGATTATTCACACGCAAGATTATTCATAAGAAAGATGGTCACGATTGTGTCCTTTTTCTTAGGTGAACGCGTCAAATCGCAGCTAGTAGAACTTTGAAGAGGGATAATTAAAAAAAAAAATCGAAATTGTAATAACATTCTAAGCAAAACAAATAGATCGCGCAACAAAAAAGTACTAATTTCTGCAATTTTGTGGCGCAAAACAATAATCGCGGTCCAAATAGCGCAAAAACAATAGCCAATTGGTTTAGAACTGCCAACAAACTATTTATAAGGGTTTTGTATGGCGCAAATGGTACTCTAGCCTTTCGGGTGATTTGAGGGGTAAAACTACCCTCCCCCTACTTCTCGTAGATTCTATTCCTGTTAAATTAGACTGCATTATTATCGCGATTTCTGATCAGTTTAGGCTTCATTCTTTAGTTCACAGTGATCTCTTATCGTTCCGTGTCTGACATCTTAAATAAACGTGATGCTTTTTTCCACTATTCTTATCTTATTTGCGCCTTTATTCTTATCTATTCTTATCACTATATTATTTGCGTCGATGATGCTATACTTTCTATATAGCCTAGGTGAAACATATACGGTGTATTTTTCTTATTTGAACTTCGCTAACCTAATACACCATTTTATAATTAATTTTTATTATTTTCTGTATCTTTGTCATGGGTAGTCAGTTTGGTTTTCCCACACAATACACGAGAATATAGGAATATATATTTAAATTCTCTTTCACAATTTTAAATTAAGTCTTATGTATAAATATAAAATTGGATTCATATCTGTCTGTGTCTCGTGTATGCATTACTACACTGTTCATTCGATCACCAAGAAACTCTAAGAAACTGTTGAATACGCACTTGTGAAGGTTTTAGGTATAAAATTTCCTCCTTCCAAGGTTCTCTTAATACTTTTCACACTGACTGAAATTATAGATCCCATAACACAAATATTTGGCAGTTCCTTCTGGTCAAATGATTCAAATTTTCTGGATACTCAGTTTACGGGTCAGTTAATTATGGCTTTTGTCATCTAACACATTCCTGGAATCATGAATTTTTTTAGTAATCTCCCTAAATTTGGTATTCAAATATAACTTCCAAATTTCAGATACTATCGTTATTTGACATGCGGGGAAGATTTTCCGTGAGAGGGGATTCCACAAGGGTGGGAAGATTAGGCATTTTCAATATTAAAATGATATGATTTGTATATCTTTTTCCGACTCTTTTCGTATGAAATCAAAACAAATTAATTAGACAATTTATATAAATGTACTGTAAAGGACAACTGGGATTAATTCTATTTCGGGAAGCATGACATTTGAAAAAAATATCAATGTTCATGATTATCGATTCAGTGTATGAACATGTTTTTTGAATTAGGGAATGAAGGCGAATTGTCGGGGGGAAGTTTCCGTGGGGATATTCTAGGGGAGAATTTTCCGCGGGAAATTTTTCGGGGGAATTTTTTCAAATACAATCGCTATGCAATCGCTATTAATGAGAGGGGAAATTTTCCGTGGGGAAGGGGGAAATTGCCACTGAGGGATTTTGCCTTGGAGGGAAAATTTTCCGCAGGGGAGTTTTCTGAGGGATTCTCCAGGAACATCCTTTCTATTAAGATTTTAGCAACGCGCGACGGGTAAGCTAGTTCTAGATAATTAGTAGGTATCTGTAACACCTAGCCTATCACGTGAGGCTGTATAACGGGTAGCTGAACCCAAATTTCTCTGGAGTACTTTTAAAATCAGGATCCAGCTGGTTTCTAACCATCACAAGAGAGTATATCCTGTTTTGTCTCATGGCATGGGGATGAGTTGAATCTTTTGGGATTTTATTAGGGGGGGGGGGTAATTGGACTTATCTTTTGTGCTTAACAAAAGGGAACAAAATAGCACACACTCACAAAAAAGTATACGCTACTAATTTTCTTTTTCATGCCTGTTACTCGACAGTCTTACAGGGTAGTTTCTTATAACTATAAACAACTAAGTGAATAAAATTGGCTCTTGTCATCTTCTACCTTACACTCTGCTTCTGCACAGTAAGTGATCCCATTTTCCGTCCTTACATTGACAACAGAGGAGCAAAAGCCACACGACATATGATTTTGAGTAGCTATTTGATTGAGTCCATCTGTGGTTTGAGTTTTAAATTCGACATGAGAGTGTAGCGTACTAACATCGGTCAATCCAAGCAGCCAATACAGCTTGATTCGACCACATCCTTCGTGATAGTCAACTCGAACTGAGTCTTGTTCTTCTTTACATACCTTAATACAATAAGAATAATATCAAAAAGATTTTTTTTCTAAAACAAAACAGTAGCATTCTTAAATCCTGACTCAAGGGTAGTGACATTTATTTTAAAGTCTCAGAAATTTAAAAATTTTGGTTAAAATTTAACAAAACCCTAAAATTTATTTTTCAGAAATACTTGATGAAAATGACCCTTCTTCCTAGTTGGGGAAACAAACCACCTTAAGTAAATATAAAAAACGGAAAGTAAATTGGCCAAACTGAACATACGAAGAGGAACTTCTGAAAACCCTCAACCTCCCATCCATAGTGTCCAAGTGATTGCTTATCCATTACTGAAAACTTATGGTAATATGAGGGATGTCCAACTGGCAAGTTACAATGTTTTGTCAATTTAAAAAGAAAAAATCACTTTCCCCTTCTCTAAGCAGACATTGGAAGCATTTTGTTTTCAGTAGAAGAGCATTGAAATCAGGGAGGCTGAAGGGGAGTAATTATCTTCCTCTTGTTCAGAATTACTTTGCTCATTTTAATCTTTAGTATTGCTCTTTGCTTGTATTTGAAAAGCAAAACTTGCAAAGCAAAACTTGTTTCTGTTTTTCATTCCTTTAATTAAATAAACCTCCGGAAATGTTCACCGCTTTTAGTAAAGTACCAGTGAAACATTTACTGTTGAGAGTGGAAAGGACATGGACAGTGGTAGCCCCGTTTATCCTTAATAATCTCTGTTCATTTTACTTTTTTAACATTATTTCTTAATGTGGTACATGAGCAAAACTATTATTTGGTTCTTTTTTCTTATAGAACCGATTTAAGCTTATTGCGGTTAGGTTCTAACATCCACGGTTTTTAAAAAAAGAGTTGACTTCAGGCCAAATTAATGAATATGAAATTATATTTTGGAAAGGAACGTATCATTCTGGCCAAGAATAAAAAAGTATGATCTTCAGTTGTTAGTGAGTCAGAGTTTACAATGTGAGAACTAACATGAAGTTTTATAGTTTATGTCTGAGAGGAAGCTCTCAGACATAAAGTTTTTTCTCTAAGTTTTTGTTCCTTCGAGGTGTGTTTCTGCTATCGAGCGGAACGCTCTGTTAAAGCAGGCAATTAAGTAATCGCAACAATCAAATTAAAGTTAGACTAAAATTTAAAAGTTCTTAAGATCTAAGACGATTCTTTGGCCTCTTTACAGCAATTAATCTAAAAATTTACAGATCCAAAAAAAGGAAAATTGTGTAACTGATACTTTACAAAAGTTTAATTTTTAGGCAAGAGCCTGTCAAGTGTACAGTTATTTTACCCCTTTAGCCATCTATCAGGTTCGAAGTGCGATTAGTTACGCATACCCATAGCACCCAGACTGAGGACAATTTCCCCCGTTTTCACAACCCCACTTGACTCTCAACTTACTTAGTCCCAACTTCCTCACCGATCCATGCTGCTACCAAGAGGTTTTGAAAGAGTATCATTCCCTTTATCATGGAGCACCTCAAGAATCCATGATATATGTCCTGAATTAAATGGGGCTCACTCGTTTCTTTTTTAGTTATTCGTACATTGCCATTGCACACTGCCATTTAGTTTCTTTTTCCTTCCATTGTGATATATCTTATCCCTGTATGAGTTTTACTTTTCTCCTTTACACAATTGAAATATTGAACAACAAATCCCCCCCCCCTCCATTTTTCGTTTTTACCATTAATTGGGCAAATTAATCTAAAAATCATTTGAATACGATATTGACCATTTTTATGTTTGTTAGCTTTAAATTAATTTTCAACATCTTGGTTGTATCTGTTTTGTCTTTTACTTTGATATAAGAAGCGAAATCGGTTTTATTAGAGCTTGTAATATATCTTTTGAAAAAAAATACAATCTTATCGCACACTATAGGTTTTTAGCAGCTCTATTCTTCTTATTTAACAATCCGCTTCTATTTTTGCCCTTTGGCGAGTAAACTGTTATTAAATCAGATGTAAAATCTTGTATGTTCTTAGGTAAGCTCTTACCTGCCTGGAGTGACTCTTAGCTCTTTTATTTAAATGCAACACTCGGTCACAGTCCGAACATAGCGGTCCACATTCCATGCAGATGTTAATGCCAGGTGTGATACCATCATCATGATTGTTACAAAGTGGCTATAAGACAATAAACTCAATCAGTCTTGCTTAATATTGAAAATTATTCCTATTAATTGGAAGAACTTAAATGAAGAAATCAAAAGCTGGTTTGCTTACAGAACGCAAGTGAACCAAAAGCTAAAACTACTCAGACAGAAACTGTGTTTGAAGATCAATATCGAGACAATGTCTGGCATGTTTTTTTTCATTTTTAATGCGCTTAAATTAAAACAATTTTCTAGCTTATGTATAATTTAATGTGTTTGTTTTATTTTTATTTTAGTTCCTATCAATAAACTATGCATTAATATAAATTGACAAGTGTTCACGCAAGTGAAGTCACGTGGAATCACAGTTATACGTGTTCTACGAGTTATAAGTGGGTCCTCTTTAACACTAGTTTCCAAAGCATATCCCAAATGAGACGACAATTTATTGAATATAGACTTAAAGTATCAAAGCATGAAAAATCAAATTTATCAGTACTTTTATTTTCAAAAAAAACTTAGAAGACCAGCAATACGCCAATACCCCTTTTTTTCTTCACACCACTAAAAAATACAAGGAAAGACAAACAAAGTCAAAAGGCAAAAATCTAAAGTCAATTCAATACTATATCCCAAAAAATTAAAATAATTTTGTGTATTAGAGTTCAAGCGTCTTTTTTCTTTTTTTTTTTTAATGCAATGTCATCCTGATAAGCTGGATACCTTCACGATTCTAAGAATTTCATAAATGCAACTCAAATTCATTGCATTAATAACATACAATTAACAATAGTATAACAAACTTCCGAACAACGTCCCTAATTCCCAGGGCTAAAAGAAACCTTTTAGCTCTATTTGCTTTCATACTATTTACTTTTTGTCTATTCTCGAAAGTAATTTCTTATAAATTAAAAACAAACTAATATGGATTTTAATGCAGTGGCAAGGGTATAACAACTGCGGTTCTTAGAAAAAATATGGGCATTAAGGAAGATTGATGCATACATTATATTTTAGGAAGCTTTACCCAATTCTTGCCTGGGGACAAAAAGAATGGTTTTTACTTGTTCTTGAGCTAGAGCCTAAAGGGGAGCTGAAGTGAAGCATTTTAGTAAATTTGGAGGGACTATTTAACAATCTAAAAGGGAGCAAAGCCAAAAAATCAGCCAAATCAGAAAGGAAACACAATCAAAGTGTTACTCCCGCAACACTTTTGCCGGTGGATCCAACCAAAGTTTATTGCAGCACTTCACGGTGTCCAGGCAAGGGAAATCTAGTTTAATGTAAACAATAAGACCTGCTAGATGGTTTAGGATTCTGAAATAGGCCACCAACCCATAGGCCACCATAGGCCACCACCCAAGTAAAGGAGGAGTTTTGACAATTTTTTCTCTTCTATACGTGTTCTATGCGGTCTTATGTCGAATCCTGAGGAAAGACCAGAAAACGTCGACCATGGGAAAAAATGCAATCAGAATAATAAAAAATAATTAGCATACCCTTGAAGGAATAGCTTGTTGGGATCCAATTTTCACAGAGGCAATATCATCAACAAATTCGTCACTAAGTGTAGCAAGTGCAGCCAAGCATAACCATAACGTTGAAGATTTCATACACTGAGATGAATCTGCCGATAAATCAGCCAATGAGGTTACTGACAGGATTGAGCTTGCGATTGCTGCACGGCTGCTTGTTGCCCACTCATTAGATAAATTGCCCTGAAAAGAAGATTTAGAAACTTCACAAGATTACCTTATTAAACGTAAAACATTAATAAAAGTCGTACCTAGTATGATATTCATCATAAAGAAAGACGAAGAAACCATATAGTTTCCTAGCGACCATCAAACAGCTCTAAGAACTATTCCTTGCCTAAACTACAATGTTAGATACACCTGGTCAACGTGTGGTGTTGTGAAGTTTATATATCATTGATAGATATTTTACTAGATCAGATCTAAAACCACCGTGGGTATCCTTCCTTTGTGGTATTACTGATGATGATTGTATAACTATATTTAAGCGTGAATAAACGATCTAAGCCCTAAACATACTCAGATTGTCATGGTAATTACAAATGAAAAATTCAAAAATTATACTGGAGTCATGCAAACAATTTCAACTTGCATTATTCAAGGGCAAAATGGTCGCCGGGGAAATTTACTGATGAATTCACTCAATGCAAGTACAAACTAAGTCGATCATTTTTGCGTAGACACTCGATTTTGCGCGAGCATTAGCTACCTCAGAAACTACCTAAGTTACAAGATCAATCCCACCATACACTGGCCGTAAAACTAAGTCGGTTCCTTGGTACTGCGGTCGGACCTCTTCGGAACTAAAGTCTGGGTAGGAGCTTACAACTTTTGATGCTCAATAAATTTAGAGACATCTAAAAATGAGATGATTTTTCCTAATTTCGGTACACAGGAAATTAATAAAGTAATTTAGATGACCTAATAGAGCCCACATATATACAGGGTACCTGTGGGATAATTACTTGCCAAAACCAATACGCTAGATACCCCCCCTCCCTCCCCCACATGAAACAAAAATGTGAAGTCATAAAAATCAAAACTGATACAAGAAAGTATTTCTAATTCCATCTATTTAATTTATGGGTTTTCAAAGGGTACCAGAATTAGCATGCTGCTACCCCGAGTTTTAAATCCAAAAGAGGATCAACCCAGGCCCTAAAAGCCGGATTTTAGTGAGTGCCTACCATTTGTTCGACGAGCTCACTGCCTATCACCTTGACCTAAAGGTGCCCCTTGGTAGTATCTGTGTATAACTGAATTTCCTTATGATTGTGCAGTAGGATTGAAGGCATAATGAGACTCATGACCCCTTAAAATCCCAAAATACCAGTATTGTCGGCTAATATTTCATATGTCTTTAATAATTGCATTTTCTGCCTTAGGGTAGAAACATTTTTTGCTAAAAATAGAGGTAAGAATGTAATTCATATCTTATAATGATGCAATCTCGAACTATATGTTCAGCAATAGTAATTTTCGTCCTTAAAATATTTTAGAGATTCTATTCAAAGAAAGTATCCATAAAAATGGATATATATTTAAAAGAAAAGCTCATTTGGATTTAACGGTAAACGAAAAAGTAATGCTTTTATAACTCCTAAACATGAACTAATTAAAACAAATCAACAGTTACAAAAAAAACTGAACCTGAAAAGAATCCCTTAATAAAAAGATGGAATAAGATGCGTCTATGTTCATAGGTCACCACAGAATACGGGCAAGAACAGCTTCCCCCTTAATAAAAAGAAATGACAGATTTTCAATCCATATGATTACGGATCCCCCTTTCATCCACTCTAAATATTTTAGAAAATAGATTATCTGAAAATTATTGAAGAAATCTACGGCTGATTGAAGATATTCAATATGCCGTAGTCCGATCAAGATATTTGATCATTGATTATTATAACGTTAACTGAATTTAGATTGCATTCAATTAGTTTAATTTCTAAGTAGAAAAGAATATGCAAAATATCCAATAATTTCACAATTGACAAATATGATATGTTATGATTTATTAACTCTAAAAGTCTTACTGGGCCATGGTTAATACACAATACATTTCAAAAATAATAAATGAAAACATACTTATTATAAACAAAACAAAAAAAAGTAAAAATAAATCTAAAGAAAATGTTCTCTATGCTCCATGCCCAGTCCAATAAACCTTCCCAAATTTTTTATCCCAACCTAATCTTCCCCAAATATTTTCTCCTGTCTCCAAATGCTACAAAATTTCCTCTTACCGATATTACACATTTTGATTCCTCCCTACTAAGCCCCGCCTTGAAATACACTTCCTTCCCCTATAGGTCCTTAATACTAGCATACAGAGATCGAGACGGTGACGAAGATATATCACAATGCCATTTCTGGATCTCCTGGCTCTATAAAATAAACTTAACTTGTTTTGCAACCACGCCCCTTTATACCACTAAACCTTTCCCCCCTTCCCACAGCCTAGCTTCTCCGCAACTTTCCAAAAAATGTTTAACTTGGCTAGCCCAAGAGCCTTTCCTCCTATCTCTCAAAAATTCTTGGTAAGCTGCTTTTAGTATCTTCTCCTCTGGGAGGCATACTAATTTTACCAATACCTAACTAACTAACTAGCCTTATAACTCTTTCACTCCTCAACCCCAAATCACCCCTTAAAACTAGCCCATTAAATTTATCACTTAGACCTGTCAATCTCTTAAAAAACTTAACTGGATCCTCTCTAACTTAGCCCCCTTTTCAAACCCCCAACTTTCACACCCATAACTAGATGCTGATCTTAGCTTACTATCAAAATCCTCTTCATTAATTTAATATAATTTAGGCCTATCTTTCTTAAACTACTTCTTAACACACTCCACATCACCCTAAGTCTTCTTCTCTCCATTAAATCAACACGACTACTCCACCTTCCTTTAGATGTAATCTTACACCCTAAATACACAAACTCTTTTTCAATCTGTAACTCAAATTTCAATCTTTAATAAAAATTCTCAATCTTTAATAAAAAATTTCACTTTGTCCCCCTTTTTCTCCAAATAATACTACCGCTGACTTATCAACATTTAAAATTAAATTCTTCTCAACTAAATAATCATGGTTCAGATCTAACAATCTTTGCAGCTCTATTCCACTTTTTGCAACCAACACTATATCATCCGCAAAAAGGAGAGCAAACAAAGATTTACACGTTTACTCAATACATGGTACTGCCCTACTCCTAAAATGATCCTCTATAGCATTTATAAATAAAGAAAATAGCCTAGGAGATAAACTACAGCCTTGCTTAACCCCTATAATACTTTTAATTGCCCTAGAAACTGTTTCCCAACTCGAACTACGATCTTAACTACACTATACATAGCTACTATTATCCTAACAAATCTCCAGGGCAATTCTAATTGCAGCAGGCCCTCGATAAAGTGCTTCCTAACTACTTCATCGAAAGCTCCTCTCAAGTCCAGAAAAGCTGCATATAACTTATTTTCTCTTCCTCTAGCATATTTTCTTATCAACACACTCAAAATAAATATCTGGTCTATAGCAATATATCCCTTCCTGAAACCTGCCTCTATATCTATCATCTTCTTCTGTGATTCTAACCATTTATCTAACCTTGAACATAATACCTTCCAAAAAAGCTTACTAATACTATTCCGCATACTTATACATCTATAATTGCTATGGACTAGCACATCTCCTTTCTTATGCAACGGCACCAGAATAGATGTCGACCATTCCCTAGGCCAACCCTTTACTCAAAAATGCCGAAAACAAAAGGCTTAAATTCGAATAATCCATACTCCACTCCACTTCCACAAATAATAAACTAAATCGGTTATTGGTACTTGTTAAGAATCCGATAAACTCGCGAGAATTGTATTGCAGATCAGATAGGCATTACCCGGTACTTATATCAGACGTTGTATAAACAAAGGGTTTCTCACTCCGGGAACTATATTTAAACTTTATTTTTTTGGGGTTTAGGGGGAATAAAAGGTACCAAGGTTTTGTTAGGTTAGGTTACGTATTTAATATATGCTATGATTTACCCCCATGCCACCCCCTAATGTGCAAATATATGTCTTAAATTTCTTCATAAACTATTATATTTTCATCCTATTTTGTTTTATTTCATTAGCATTGACGAAACTTCACTTCTCGTGTGTTTATCGGATTCTTAAAAAGTATTACCACTAAATCTATTAAGAAACGGTCAAAAATTAATTTTAGAAGACAGCTTCCAATAAAAAAAATCAAAGAAAATTAAATAACCACATTAAAAACTAATATAAGCAGAAAAATAAAGTCGTAATCAAGGAGGCACACTTGTGCCTCTATAAAGAGGCGACCCACCACAATGTTAAGCGATTTCAGGTCCTAGAGGTCGCAGAGATCAAGGAGGCACACTTGTGCCTCTATAAAGAGGCGACCCACCACAATGTTAAGCGATTTCAGGTCCTAGAGGTCGCAGAGAGACAGCGGTAATCGCATTTTGTAGCCCAAGCTCAAACTAAGAAACTTGCAAAATTTCATCCTCCTCCGACTTTATCTTCATGGGGTAAACTGGGCCGGAAGTTTGGACCCTCCCACCACAGCCCCCCGTTAACGTTGTCCGATTGGGCTGAAATTTAGAGGTTAAGCTTTCCTAGGGCCCGGGAGCTTATCCTCGAAATTTCAGCTCAATCCGATCACTCCTTCCCTGTTTTGAAAAACCAAATATAGCCACTTAAAATTCATCATTTCTTTTTTTTTCTTAGCCACGCCTACAGGCCACAGTTGGCAACGGATCCGGTTGAATGAGGACTCATTCGAAGCAGAATTCGACCTGTTAGGGCCTTTTGATATTTTCAGACCGAAAAAATTATCCCCCGAATTTACATTTACGAAAAACCTTGTTTTCCTATATTAGCCCATGTTAATTTTTCCCACCACAACCCCCCTTTAACGTTGTCTGATCGAGCTGAAATTTGGAGGATAATCTTTCCTGGGGCCTGGGAGCTCATCCTCGAAATTTCAGCTCAATTTGATCACTGTTTTCCAAAAACCAAATATCAAGTTTTGCTTGCGTCAAAAAGATTCATCACCTCACTAAAAAACAATTTCAATTAGGTCTCTTTAGTGTAGCAGTGAGACTTCTGGGTGTCAGGAGGAAAACCCGAGTTCGATTCACCGATAGATCAAATTTTTTATATACTGAATTTAAATTAAAAAAAAAAAATTCAGTTTCTTTTTTTAAATTATTTGAAAAAAATTATGTTTTCTAAAGAGTTAAAAAAAATGAGTTACAAGGTCGACCCTTAAAACACCCTGTCGAGAAAGAAAAGAATAATACACAATCATCTAACAGTTAGTCAAGCAATAATAAGTAATAAACTGTACAAAAACGTGCAGAAATTATTTGAAAAAAACTACGTTTTCTAAAGAGTTAAAGAGGCTGAGTTACAAGGTCGAACCTTAAAACGTACAGGGATTAGGAGGCACAGTTGGGGGGCTGCCGCCCCCAAACCCCCGCTTTCGCAGCCTTTAATTAAAAAAAAAGTTTTTTAAACTGAAAGTAAGGAGCGACATTAAATCTTAAAACGAACAGAAATTATTCCGTATATGAAAGAGGCTGTGCCCTCCTCAACGCTTCGCTCTTTACGCTAAAGTTTGACTTTCTCACAACTCTTGTTTTTAAACAATAAAAACTTTAGCGTAAAGAGCGAGGCGTTGAGGAGGGCACAGCCTCTTTCATATACGGAATAATTTCTGTTCGTTTTAAGATTTAATGTCGCTCCTTACTTTCAGTTTAAAAAACTTTTTTTATTTAAAGGCTGCGAAAGCGGAGGTTTGGGGGCGGCAGCCCCAACTGTGCCTCCTAATCCCTGTACGTTTTAGGTTCGACCTTGTAACTCAGCCTCTTTAACTCTTCAGAAAACGTAGTTTTTTTCAAATAATTTGAGTCAAAAGTGCTGAGTCATAAAAAATTACTACCGTTGGATAAATGAATCTTGAACCTGACAGAAATTATAATGAAAAATTAAGTCAAACATAAAACCAGGAGAAACAACCAAAAATAGTAGTGGGACCTGGGGCTGCTTACCCATGAATGCTTCTAAAGGCTAGATTGTCATTTGGGATTTAATGAAAAAAAAATTTTTGCATTAATTGACAATTATTTTTTATTTATTCGGGTTTTAATTGTCAATACTTTTTAATTAAAAGGAAGTAAAAAATAATAGTGATGAAAGAATGTGTTCCTTTAGAATCGTAGAACTAAATTAAAAGTCATAAATGCATTTATTCTAAAAAACTGTTTGTCTTTTTGTAAATTTCGGCTAGTTCTTCTTTTTCTTTGTTACAGTGACGAGAAAATGCACTACTCAAAATATATAGCGTTTTTAGTGAAATGCTAATGCCGGCACAGTATTTATATGGTTTGAGAGGGCAGCAACATTATTTTTATTTGTGATTATTTTTATTCCTTGTAAGTCCAACTTGATTATTCGTATTAATTTTTGTTCGTTTTAGGTTAAATTTATATGGTGCTACGCGTTTCCTCCCCAAAAAAATCCCCCCGCAGAACGCTATATTAATGCCTATAGTAAAGAATCATAAGGATTCAATGTATTTTTTTTTTCAGAGGCATTTCATATGGAAGGAGTTTTCGTATAATCTTCAGGGGACTCATTCCATGAAAAAATGAAAGTTCTAGTGCCCTTTTCAAGAGTTAAACGTGATCGGTGGGCTACTCACCCCCCTATGACTTTTTTTCCTAAATGATTGCGATCAAAATTGAGATAGTCATTTTGTTCAAAACAGTCCAAAGGCCAAAAGACCATGCCTTCAGGGTTGAAAAAAACACAGCCCCCGGGGCAAGGACGCTGTAAGTTATGCAAGTTGCCCACTGTTAACATAGAAAGCTTTTATTGAAGGGTGGTTGTATAAACTTTGGAGGAGGCTTATTTGATTGGAAATTGAAAGTTCTAGTTACCTTTTCCAGAATCAAAAGTGATTGAAGGGCAACCGGCCCTCTCCCCCACGCCTTTTCCCCCAAATGTATCCGATCAAATTTTTGACATAGCCATTTTGTCCAAAATAGTCCAAAGGCCAAATAGTCATGCCTCTAGGGATGACAACCCTCCCTATACCCCCTGGGCAGGTCTATAATTTATGCAAGTTGCCCATTGTTAACATGTAAGGTTTAATCGAAAGGGTGATCAAATAAAATTGGAAGGAGATTTTTTCAATTGGAAATTGAAAGTTCAAGCGCCTATTTTAAGAATTTAAAGTGATCGGAGGGCAACCCCCCCCCCCCAGGGGGTTTTCCCCAAATTGCATCAGAAAAAAAAATTGAGATACCCATTTTATTCAAAATAGTCCAAAGGCCTAATAAGTATGCCTCCAGGGTTGACAATCCCCCTCCCAGCCCCCAGTGCAAGGGCTGTAAGTAATCAACGTTGCTCATTGCTAGCGAAAAAAGGTTTTTTATTATAAAGAAAAGAGGGCATTGTTGATCTTATATCTCCAAAAAAAGATTATGTCTCCTTATAATCTTTGGAGATCTTATATCTCCAAAAAACATTAAGGTGAAATTTCAAGGAAGCGTTAATAGTGATGCCAAACAAAATCAAAACACACTGTGTCCTTGCTGGTGTGAAAAGGGAATATCTGCAGTAGCTAAGGAAGGGTTGATGGTATTAGATTGAAAGATTTAATGTACGTTGAGGGAGAGTAGAAGAGAGATTGGATTGCAACCAGCTCCCCCACACCACCCTCCTTGCCCTTTTGCATGTGCCCTCTCTTCTTAGCAATGGTCAAAATGTTTAATAGTTATGTTGTTCAAACTATACAGAATATCAACATTAAATATTAAGCTATACCGATCTATTCAAAATTAATCAAAAAAACTTTTTGCACAAAATAAGTTTTTCGAATAAAAGCAAAGAACTCCATTAAACCAACAATGAAAAAAATAGAATCAAATAATCAACCCAGGGGCATCGTTTAGGAGGGGCAAGGGGGGGGCAGTTGCCCCCCCCCAGTAATGTGGAGAAATTTTTTTTATTTAGCCCATACCCCATGAATATCCGAAAGTAGACCCCTCTTGCCCCCCCCCCCAATGAAAATGTTGTAGATTCGCCCCTGAATCTACCAAGCATACAACTACCACAAATCAATATCAATAAATAAATGAAACCCAAAACAAACAGAAATTGAAATAAATAACGTCAAACTCAAAACGAGCAGAAATTAATCTGAGTAGGGTTCTAAACCCTGTGCTTTCTAAAAGCCAGAGTATAATTTGTACTTATTGAAAAAAATTCAAATGAATTTACTGAAAAAATGTGCTTTGTCAGTTTAATATACATATGCTGATATTTATTCCTTAAAATCTTAATCAATTTTTGATTTCTTAAAGTTATAAAAATGACAACATTTAAAAGAATTTTTTTCAGTAAATTACAAATTATATTCTGGCTTTTAGAAAGCATAGGGTCTAGAACCCTACTCAAATTAACTTCGGCTCGTTTTGAGTTTGACTTATTTTAATTTCTGTTCGTTTTGGGTTTCATTTATTTATTGATGCTGATTTGTGGTAGTTGTATGCTTGGTAGATTATTTGATTCTATTTTTTTTTCATTTTTGGTTTAATGGAATTCTTTACTTTTATTTGAAAAACTTATTTTGTGCAAAAAGTTCTTTTGATTAATTTATGTTCGTTGTATATTGACATAGTCTTTTTCAAGGATAAAGGCAGAGCCTCTTCTGAAGTTAAACAACCATCCCTTCCATAAGAACCCTAAATACCCCCTGGGCATAACTTACAAACCTTGCCCCTAATCTCTGGGGTTTGTTTTAACCCCAAAAGCTTTGTTATATGATATTTAGACTATTTTTAATAGAATGGCTATCGCACAATTTCTATTAGACGCATTTCGGGACAATACGACGTGTGTGTAGGGGGTAGCTGCCCTCTGATCACTTTGACTCTTAAAAAGAGCACTATAGCGTCTGATTACCAATCCAATGAGCCCCCTCCGATATGACCCCACTTTCTATAAAAAAAACTATTTGTCCTCATGGCATTACTTACAGCCCTTGCCCTTAGGGCTGGGGAAATTTGTTATCCTCAGACATAATTTCCAGACCTTTCTGATGGGCTGAAAAACATGGCTATATAAAAATTTTCCCTCTGATCATGTTCAAAAAAGGTACTAGTCTCTCAATTTCCAATTGAATGAGCCCTTTTTGAAGCAGCTACGACAAAACTTTCTATAAAAATAGTAAAATATTATACTGGCATGTTAATAAATTGAGAGGGAGTAGTCGATCCGGACTTGTCCCAGTTAAAGATGGGAACAGGACACAATTAGTGGTAAGGAAAGAGTTAAAGAGAGATGGGGAGTGTGGTAAACCAAGATAGAGTTGCAGGAAAAGATATAGAAGAAAATGAAAAAAGTTTGTGATACCTTGGATGTGAAGGAAGATTTGTTTTGTGAGGAAGAATAATCGACAGTACTAAAAGGATTTAAAAAAAAATAAGGCTCTAGGTGCAGATAGTGTGGAAGTGAGTTTCTTAAATATAGTGGCTCTGAGGTTAGAAACAGGTTATTGAAGATTATGTGTATGATTTTTGAAAAAGGGACGATTTTAACAAAAACCTTAATTAAACTAATGAATAAGAACGGTGAAAAGAGTGAGTGTGATAATTATCGAGGCATTAGTCTGGTGTCTGTAGTTAACAAATTACTTGGTAATATGATACTTTTGAGACTGAGAGATGCTGTAGACAAACTTTTAAGAGAAGAACAGTGCGGTTTCAGAAAAGGTAGAGGATGTGTCGACCAAGTTTTACTCTTAGGCTAATAATTGAGAAGTGCCTGAGTTGTCGACTTGGAAAGACCCTCGTTCCTCAGTTTTATAGATTATGAGCAGGCGTTCGATTATTTTGAAAGTGATTAGTGCTATGTACGAGAATAGCACTGCTGCGGTTAAGATAGGATATGAGGTTAGCAGCTAGTTTTGTATTAAATTAGGAGAGGTTTGAAAACTAATGTTAAGAAGACTAAGTCACTAAGGCTAGGAATTAGTGAAGATGAAAAGGTTGAGTAACGAAAAGATTGATCAAGTGGGCAGCTTCATTTCCCTTGGTAGCATTATTAGTAAAGACAGTGGGAGCAGTGAAGATGTTAAAAGTAGAGTAGCCAAGGCTCAGGGTGCTTTTTCACAATTGAAAAAAATTTGGAAGAACAGGAAGATAAGTCTACAAACTAAGATTAGAATATTAGAAACTATAGTGATAACAGTGGTTAAATATGGCTCTGAAGCGTGGGCGCTCCGAAAAGCAGATGAAGATTTGCTAGATATTTTCCAAAGAAATTTCCTACGGATTGTTCTGGGTACCCGGCTGACTGACCGTACTTGAAATTGTAGGTTGTACGACAAACGTGGTTCAATACCGCTTTCTAGGGCTGTTATGAGAGAAAGGTTGAGATGGCTAGGGCATGTTATGCGGATGATGGATGACAGATTGCTGAAGATTGTCTTTTTCGGCCAACCGTCTAGGGCTAAACAGAAAGCCGGTCGTCCTCGTCATGGGTGGGAGGACGTCATAAAGAACGATTTAAAGCAAATGGGAACTTTCTGGGAGGGTGTAAAAAGGGAGGCTTTGAACAGATTGGGATGGAGAAGCGTGCGTAGCTTTGTTGGCCTCAGAGGGCTTGGTGCTGTGATGAGTTGTTAGCAGTAGTAGTAGATTAAAAGGTCTAATAGCTATGCCTCCAGCGATGTCATGCCCCCAGTAACATGTATGTCTGTATGTTTCCCAGTAACAAATACTATATGTAAATATTAGACAAATTGTAAAACTTACAGCCCTTTCCCTAGGGGACGTGGGTGGTCATGTCATTCCCAGAGGCATATTTATTGGATATTTCAATTATGATGACCCAAATCACAAGCTTAAATTTTAAATTGGATGTCTTTAGGGAAAAAGGAGTATGGGAAGAGGGCTAGTCGCCCTCCATTCTGTTTGATCATTCAAAAGGATCACTACGATCCTTTGGGTTAACAAAAAGAGCAAAAGACAACGTGCATCCGTGATCTTTAAATAACAACTAAGACTGCACTGATTTTCCATCATAAAAGCAACATGCTTGGGAATTTTTTAATTTTTCTATTTTAGCTTTAAAGATCCCATTTTCATGTAGGCTACATTTTATTTCATTTATATAGATAGTTTGCTGAGGACGGCTCTTGGATACACAGTCGAAATATTCTTAAGGTTTAAATAAATTCTACTGTCTTAGGTAAATTCCCTGTTATTTTACTTTTTGTTTGTTTTTACCCATGACCATTCTTTTACAATAAAATACAATTTGAAATATTTGTAGACGAGAGCTTTAAACCCCTAAAAATGGATTCTCTGATTGTTTTTTAGTTAGGGATGGGGCGGGTGCCTCAAAGGGTGCATTTTAATGCCAAAACATCTTAACTCTCATTGAGCCTTATTTTAAAGCAGAATTAGTTCTAAGAAATGGGCAGGGAGGGGGGGTGATGGAAATTAATATATAATCCCTCTTTAATTCCGGTAATATTCTTGTCTAAGCTGTTATTATGAAAGTTAAGAGTAGGGTTCAACCTCCAAATAAGCAGAATTTATTTCGTACATGAGGGGGAGGCTACCCCTTCCTCGTCCCCAGACTTCCCCTGGTGTTTGTAGAAACTTTGGAGGATGCGCATTCAATCGGAAATTGAGAGGTCTGGTTTTTTTTCAGTCGAAAGTTATTGGAAACCAGCCAGCGCCGGTCCTACAACTGTTTTTGATATCTGGTTCTTTTGTTGCCCCTTAGGACATCTGATCGAGGTTTTAAATTACCTATTTTATACTTTCTTTGAGGCTGTTTAATTTTGCGTTTGGGGGAATTTTCCCGTGAGGGGGGATTTTACAGGGAAGGGGAATTTTTCGGGGGGAGGGGAGGGGGACGCCGGCTCCCCCTTTAAATTTTCATAGGAATTTCTACTTCACTTTGTGTGACTGGAATTATCTGTTTTAATTTTTTTAGTTTCAATTTATTATTTAAGATTGGGATAATACCCCACCAATGAATCATATGATTATCAGATAAATTCCCTGATTTTCCTATGCGTACAAACTGATTTTACCCACGCTTTCAATTCTCCCGTAGTTCAAGTGAAGTGTTGGTTTAACACTTTGGTCATTAAAAGTAAGTTATATAATCAAAGCCCGTTATCGGCTATTCCCATAACCAGGTTTGGTTTGGGAAAAGAGAGTTTTAGAAGAGCTCTCAGTATACGTTGAGGGGTGCAACCCCTTACCCCCAATATTGATTGATGATATATGTGTTCATTTGAAAAATTCAACTAGTTTTATATGAGTTTAATTCTGCCTGTTTTAGCTTAAACTTTCTTGGAAAATATTTAAAATTGAGTAACCCAAAAAGATTTGCCCGTTTTATCGGTAATTAGTAATTTGCACAATTATGAAGACGGTGAACTTTTAACCGATGCATTATTGTCACAAGTTTAATGCAACACTCATGAGCTAATTCCAACAGTGGCTGGCAGTAAGAGCATTGCGCGGGGCATAAAATGTCTGAAATGTTGTCCTTGTTATCGTTCGGTGGTATTTTTGCCCCTAAAAACGAGATTCTCATTCTAGCGGATTGGTAGTCTGAATTGAGGGCCTGAAGTCATAAAAAGGCTAGGAACTTTAAACACCTTACTAAGTCATCTGAATTAACCCCCTTCATTAGTATCGTCAAAATAAAAAAAAATAGGTCTTTCAGAACCGGGTCGGTACCTTTTGGGATCAAAAATCAGAGAAAGAGCTTGATAATTCTGGTAGCCTGCTCAAACAATTTCAATGTAGTGAAATCAGGCGTTCAGTTCCCTAATTCTCATCCCCTCAGAAAATCAGTTCTATGGTGAAGATTGTAAAACATTACGATGATGTATGTAGGTTACCGAGGGGATTGTTATTTGATAAAACTGGTGCAACAGAAAGGCAACAGAATAATCGGAAACAAACTATGAACAAATTGTCTTGGATGTGTCACTTCATGCAGCACTTCCTACGTACAACCCAATTCAAATTGGGCAAGAATACACCCAGAGATTTTCAAATTTTCAGAAGAAGTAGGTGAAAAGTGTCTTACCAAGCTGACCTTGATTCTAGATACCTTGAAATTTCCAGGGTACCGGAACTAGTAAGCTGATGCCTAGTATTCCATATCCATATTCATAGCCTAGTATGTTAAACAGAAAACTAGAGAAATTACCTTGGCCATATCACGCACTAGTAATACAATGCTTTGAGCAATCTGATGGTCAATCGCTCCTTTCAAATACCATTGATCTCCAGCTCTCTCAATTAAATTTATAGAAGGCGTATGCGTAGTCTTTGAGCCGGAGGGTCGTCGGCTCCTTACTTGAACTGTCAAAGCTTTAGCTATACAAGAAAACAGCAAGTCGAAAGCAACCATTCTGTAAAACAAAATGCTTTGAAATTTGAGGGAGGGGTGCTTCGAAAAAAACTGTAAAACAAAACCATATTTTTCAATATTACTATATTTGAACCGCTAAACGCTGTTTAAAATAAAGTTTTTACATAATCCCTAATCAGGCTGCTTAGCATATTGCGACCAACGTAATCGATTGAACAAAATATTTATTTCAAAATTAAGTATTATATACCCATATTGGGTAAATTTATACTCTATAATAAAAAAAAAAGAAAAAAAAACAAGAAAAACAACAAAATACAAGCCAATAACTAGAGAAAACAAATTGTCTTTATCCTGCTGTTAGCCTAAATTTCGATGTAAATAGCTTAAGAATTATTCATTTCCTTTAATGACATTAAAAAGAACTCTCCTTATTATCTATATATACATTTTATCTCTTTAATCGAGCAATAACTGCATATATATGTATGCATGTATGTATTTTTTCTCGAAAACGGTTCCATATTCTTTTTGGAAAATTCGCATCCCGAGATTTTCTGGCCTAAAATGTGATCTATATTTTATTTTTTAGTTGTTTTTTTTTAATAAGGAGATCTTTATTACATAGAATGATGTCATCAGTCTTCACTAAATATTTTTTGGCCTGGTTCCTCCATGATATCATAGTCCTTTCTTAACTGTGCAGTTTTTGGTCTCTGTTAGTGTTGTTCAGGGTTTTCAAGAAATATACAATTGTTATTATATATTTTTAAAATAATGAACAAGTGAAGTTTTATTGCACTTACAGAAAGTCGTATATTAAATGTAATCCCTGGACCATTTGGGATCGAACGGACAATATGACATCATTTATTAATCTCTCATTAGGCAAGTAAATTTCTTTGTACTCTGTGTATGAAGAAATTTTTTAATATAAAAGAAAAGAATGTCAAAATTATCGTAAAAAAGCAGCTAATTTCTCTTTTCCGAGACTGTAAGAATGAAAGTGGTATTCCCAACGAATAAGTCCTAGTTTCCATTGTCTTCAATAAATATATCAACCATCATTCATGCGTCGTTTGTTATAATTAATTAATAAAAACTTTCCGAAAAATAAGTTTTTCAAAGAAAAGTAAAGGCCATTTTAAACTTAAGCTCAGGAGATACAAATACTTTTTAAAATTCAAACTCAAAACGACCAGAAATTACTATTAAAGAATAAATGAAACCCAAAACGAACATAAATTAAATAAACAATCATAGCAAAACACATACAACAAGTAATAATATAAATGAATAAATAGATCTTAAAGCGAGTAATGCTTAGATTGAATATAAGTCTGTACGATTACCTCTTTGATAAAAACCTTATATATGAACAATAGACAGCTTGCATAACTTGTGGACAGTGATTGACAACAATGAATGGATTGAAAAAATAGCTCCAATAAGGGGGTTTAGACAATTTCACTTGCTGACACAAAGGGATCGCGACTGTTTGGAATTGACCTTAATAGGATTTTGTGTGCCAAAGCAATTTTACATCTATCTCAGAGTATGTATTTTAACCTTATAATTGGATAATTATAATAGATTTCCTATGTGTTCTTCCCATACAAAACCCCTTCCCATAAGTTATAAACCCCTTTTAATAAGTTATGCCCCAGGGCATAGCTTACAACGCCTACCCTCGGGCCCTCGTGGGCTGTGTCGACACCGGAGTTTTTTGTTAACAGAACTTTGAACTATTTTAACAAAATGTCTATCTCAAAATTTTTATCTGATGCATTTAGGGCGTGGAGGAGGGGGGGGGGCTAGTTACCCACCAATCTCTTTTGACTCTTAAAAATTGAAAGAGAACTTTCAATTTTCAGTCAAATGAGACCTCTCCAAAGTTAATACGAGCATCCCTTCTATAAGAAATACTGGGAAGGATTCGGAGAATCCTTAAATTACAACCCTTCCCCTGAGGGCTGTGAGGGAGTTGTCATCCTCAAATACCTAATTTCCAGATTTTAAAACTACGTTAAATAAAATTGCTATCTTAAAATTTTTATTGGATATGTTTGGGGAAAAGGCTGGCGTAAGAGGGGGACTAGTTACCCTCCAATCACTTTCAACTATTGAAAACGGCACTATTCCTTTGAATTTCCAATCGAATGAGCCTTTTTTGAAGTTTCTACGACAACGCCTTCTGGCTATTTCAAAAATTTTGATTGGATGTGTTTGGGGAAATGATGGGCGTCAGGGGGGGGGACTAGTTGCATTCCAATCACTTTCGATTATTAAAAAGGGCACTAGCCCTTTAATTTCCAATCGAATGAGCCTGTTTTGAAGTTTCTACGACAACGCCTTCTATAAAAACCTTATATGCCACCAGGGCATAACTTAAACCCCTTGCCCGGAGGGTTGTGGGGGAGTGTCCTCCTAAAAAATATATTTTCTATCTGGAAATCAACGACGCTGAACAAAATGGCTATCTGAAAATTTTGATTGGATATGTTTGGGGAAATGATCGGCGTGGGGGGAGGGGGGCTTGTCGCACTCCAATCACTTTTGACTATTAAGAATGGCACTAGCCCTTTAATTTCCAATTGAATGAGCCTGTTTTAAAGTTTCTACGATAACGCCTTCTATAAAAACCTTATCTGCCCCCAGGGCAAAACTTAAAACCCTTGCCCTGAGGGTTGTGGAGGAGTGTCCTCCTCAAAAATATATTTTCTATCTGGAAATTAACTACGCTGAACAAAATGCCTATCTGAAAATTTTGATTGGATGTGTTTGGGGACATGATGGGCGTGGGGGGAGGGGGGGGGCTAGTTGCCCTCTAATTACTTTTTACTGTTAAAAAGGGCACTAGGCCTTTAATTTCCAATCGAATGAGCCTGTTTTAAAGTTTCTACGACAACGCCTTTTACAAAAACCTTATATGCCTCCAGGGCATAACTTAAAACCCTTGCCCTGTGGGTTGTGGGGGTGTGTCCTCCTAAAAAATTTTTTTTATTGCTGTAAATAAACTACGCTTAAAAAAATGGCTTTCTTAAAATTTTTTTTGTATGTGTTTGGGGAAATGAGGGGGGTGGGGGGCGGAGGGGGGCTAGTTACACTCCAATCACTTTTGACTACTAAAAACAGCACTAGCTCTTTAATTTCCAATCGAATGAGCCTTTTTTGAAGTTTCTACGACAACGTCTCCAGGACCCACCGGATATGCCCCATGCCATATCTTAAAACTCGGGCTTTAATCTTTAGGGGGGAGTCTCCACATCAAAAATATATTTAATACCTGGACATAAACTGAACGGAACAAATGGACTCTCTCAAAGATTTGAGGGGAGTTGTGGGAGGGCATGACGTACGTGGGAGGGGGAGGGGGCTAGTTACAGTCCAATTACTTTCGACAATTAAAAAGGGCACTAGTTCTTTAATTTCCAATCGAATGAGCCTGTTTTGAAGTTTGTACGACAACGCCTTCTATAAAAACTTTATATGCCCCCAGGGCATAACTTAAAACCCTTGCCCTGAGGGTTGTGGGGGAGTGTCCTCCTCAAAAATATATTTTCCATCTGGAAATCAACCTTTGTATTTCCAATCGAATGAGCCTTTTTTTTCTACGACAACGCCTTCTAAAAAAAACCTTATATGCCCCCAGGGCATAACTTAAAACCCTTGCCCGGAGGGTTGTGGGGGAATATCCTCCTCAAAAATATATTTTCTATCTGGAAATCAACTACGCTGAACAAAATGGCTATCTCCAAATTTTGATTGGATGTGTTTGGGGGAATAATGTGTGTGGGGGGGGCCATTTGCCCTCCAATCACTTTCGACTATTAAAAAGGGCACTAGCTTTTTGAATTTCCAATCGAATGAGACTTTTTTGAAGTTTCTACGACAACACCTTCTATAAAAACCTTATATGCCCCCAGGGGATAACTTAAAACCCTTACCCTGAGGGTGGTGGGGGAGTGTTCTCCTCAAAAATATATTTTCTATTTGGAAAGCAACTACGCTGAACAAAATGGCTATCTCAAAATTTTGATTCGATGTGTTTGGGGAAATGATGGGCGTAGGGGTGGGGGGCTAGTTACACTCCAATCACTTTAGACTATTAAAAAGGGCACTAGCCCTTTTATTTCCAATCGATTGAGCCTGTTTTTGAAGTTTCTACGACAACGCCTTCTATAAAAACATTATATGCCCCCAGGGCATAACTTAAAACCCTTGCCCTGAGGGTAGTGGGGGAGTGTCTTCCTCGAAAAAATATTTTCCAACTGGATATCAACTCCGCTGACAAAAAGGGTTAACATAAAATTTTGATGGTAGATGATTGGGGGACGGCGGTGCGTGGGGGGGGGGATAGTTGCCCTCCAATCACTTTCGACTATTAAAAAGGGCACTAGAACTCTCGATTTTCAATCAAATGAGTCCACTTTGAAGTTTCTTCGATGACACCTTCTATATGAAGTGCCTCTGGGAAAAAAATAATAATAATAAAACATTGGAGCCGTATGGCCTTTACTATAGGCAACGCTACAGCGTTGCCTCTGATATCAGGCCTTACGCAGGTAATAAGCTATTAGTTAACTTTGAAAATAAGTTAATAAGTTTTTCCTAGAAAGCCTTTTACGCTTAACCAGAACTTGAATCTTCATGTCTGATCCATATATATCACACACTTGGATATAGAGTAAAGAACAAACCCAAGAAAATAAGGCAGTTGAGTCACTCAGGTATGACATCATACAAAATATAACATCATCATGTCCACAAAGATGTATTTTTTGCAAAAAATTGTATCAAATTTAGTTATTATGTTGAGCTAATTATTAAAAAAACTAAATATAGCCATTTCCTTCTAAAAGATCCCTTAAACAGCTCTGTATGATACTCCAGCGACCCACTAGCAGTGGAGAAAAAAAAATGCGAAAAAGGACTTTAAGTTCCTAAGCATGGTTTTCCGTCATGGCGATTCCAGTGGAATATTTTTTTTGTTTCGATCCGACCCCATTTTTTAGGAGTTTCAGTCTGGTTTTAGAAATACCCATAGATTTGTTTTTGAAATAAGATTTTAGTATTAAGGCTTATCGAGATACTATTTGCCATTCCCGAATAAGCTACAATTTTTTCTCATTAGCCAGTTTTTACCAAAAAGTATTTTTATTTTCGGTTACTAAGGACCATATCAAACTTGTCAGTTTGATCTATGACTTTAGTTTTTTTACTTCGTAGATTGCACGAAAAAGAAAACTTTTATCGTTTTTTGTATGCATTGTTTTTATGGAGTTCAAAATCAATATTAATATTTAATTTTATGTCGCTTGACATTATTCAGTAAGGATATTCAGACTCAACGCATAAAAATAATTGGCCTGATTATTGGTAATTCTGAAAAGGTTCCATAACATTTATCTATTGTTATGAGTAGTCTACAAGATTATATAGAACTGGATAATATGTGATATAACACTTACTCAGGACTAGTAAGATCATTCCCTTCCTTGTAGCCTTCTTTTGAAGAGCATACAGTATTCTTCAGTAATGTTGAGAGGCCTCGTGGATCAATTTCAGGAATCACCCTTCTAAGTAACGCCAGAACTTGACGCTGAATTCTAGCAGTGCCAATATGAAGAAGAACAAAGAGGTCACATAAAAGGTCTCCTTGACGAGAAAGGTGGGCACGACCAACAGAGCTACCACTAAGTGCCAATACCTAAATACGGGGAATATTTAATTAAGTTCCCGAGCATAGAATGGGAAAGTGCAACCATACAACCCAGATGGAAGCCCCACCAACTGATTGATTTTGACCAAAACCAGATACATGACTGAACTTTGACCCAGCAAAATGGAAAAATAACAATGTATCCAATCATCTCATTCATTTGTTTAAACTGAACAAAGAATCATAGGAAGAGATTTTTCAACCCAAGCAGAATTTTTAGTCGGCACTACTTTCAATATTTGCACCTAACCAAGCGTGCCTTTACAGTTTGCGGTTTTGACTCACCTTATTTTAGCTTTTAATTTAGATTTCATCGTAAGGGCACTTTCATTACGAAGTTAATTGCAAGGAATGATAAATCTAGCTAATTTTTTTCCAGATTATACCAGAAATAAAGGGGGAAAATCAGAGTATGAAACACCATGTTTGCAAGCATAATTTTGTTCCATGGGCATAGGTAAATCAAAATAAATGGTAGATACAAAAGTTATACTCGTTCCAGGGCTAAAGAATCGCTAATCTAAAGGAAGTGATTAATCTTCATTTTTATATTTTTCCCTGAAAATGCCTGAAACAAGCAGTCACTCATAGAAATTATATACCATTTGTTTTAATTTTTGATTTCCTGTGTATTTTTCTTCTCAGAAATGAATGGTGTCACATAAAGCAGCTTTGGGTCTCTAATACATATTTATACGTAAAAAGGCATAGACCAGAAACCCACGTCTGATAGAACAACACGGGAAAACGTTTCTGTCCCTGACCACAAGCCTAGTGACAAAACTACCTATAGAAACAACATGTTATTGATCCCTAAAAAAATACAACACAAGTTAAGTTTCAAAATTATTTTGATTTAATTTTTTTGATAAAGGTGATGATAGAAAGAATAATCAAAATTTAAAACGTACAGAAATTATTGAATATAGTAGGATACTGTTCCCCATCTTAACACGAATATCGAGAAAATCTACAATATCATGCATCTTCAACTGAAAACAAAAGTGTCCCACTGTGTAAAATGATTTGCTTTTTTTTTTTTTTTTCACCGCTCCAATAGATCAATAAAATAAAAGAAACGAACCTGGGATAGAAGCTCAAAACAATAAGTGTCTGACACTCTTCCGTCCCAGCCAGCTCCACTTTGGAATAATTCTACTTGAAAGTCCCAGTCGTCACGAAGACGCTGGCATTCTATTCTTATGCCCTGGAAAATCTGAGCACAAACCTAGAACAAATGAATTAGCAAGTTATTACCTACAATTATACTAAATGCTAAACTAAGTATCTGTAGCAAAAATGCGTTGTTCCTTTTCCAGAAGATAAAAGTTTTTATCTAGGAGTATATTGGTGATAAATCATTTCAAAATTTTCAGCACATTTCTTAAGCTGTCTGTATCCTTCATTATTTCATATTTTCTAGCAATAGCAAATACTTCTTTAGAATATTTAGTAGCTTGTGCGTCTTATTAATTATTTGGAATGGCAACACAAATTTTCTCAGGGGACTAGCGAGCATCTATAACCCATTTTTAATGTAAAGCATATCAAAATGAACCAATAAAATTATTTTTTCATAATCTTAACTAGTGCCGCCGTCCCTCTTCCCTTTCTTTCTTGGAGTTATTTTTAAGTGTGCACAATGTTCTAACTGCACAGCAGATCCTCCCTTTTGAAAGAATGGACTAGGAGAGCTAGATTAATGTTTGCGCTAATATATCTATGGATGAGCAAGGCAAAAATATTGTCTTAACAGAAATATAAAACAATAAAAAGAACGAAAACATCTACCCCCAAAAAATATTTTTCTCAGGATTCATCGTGTCGGAAAATCCCATTCCTCCCATTTTACTACCACCTTAAAAACTAATCTAAAATTTAAGCTACCCGAGGCTGAGACACTGGCAAACACCGTCTCAGTACATTCTGAAGAAGATCATTACCATGTCATCTAATCCTTTTACAAAATTTTGAGCTTGAGCTTCAACTCAATAGTCTTGAATCAACTCCCATGCAAAAGTTTACATTTAAAACAACTTCCCTTAATTTTATTCAGGACAAGCACCCCAACTTACCGTTGGCCTAATTAGAATAAAGAAAAAAAAGCTGAGAAAATATCGAGAAGAAAATAATAGCACAACAAAAGGACAAAAAATATGGTTGAAAAATAAGAACCTCAAAAAATTCTAGTTTATATATGTCCTATAGTCCAGCATCAACTCTTTAATAATTTAAATACCCTCAAATCGTAGCAATTTATCTGCAATTGTCCAGTACGTACTTGTTTCTGAAGTGATGACAAGTTAGTAGAATTTGAGAATAATATACCAACAACGTGCTCTTTCAAATCGTTCGTCTCGTCTCCAGCTTCATCCCCTTCGCTTGTGCCCTCTTCTTGGGAGGATTTTAATGGCTGATCCTTGCTTTTCATTTCAAAGAGAAGTCCTCCAAATACCTTATAAGAATAAAGCAGCAAGTAAGAATAAACATAAAAATGTTTGAATATTTATTGAAACCTATGAAAGGAGAATAAAGTGAGATTAACAAATGTTTTACTCTGACTGTTAAAACAAGCCAAATTAAAACTCATTAGAAATTAAAGGTTTGAACTTTGGTCGAACTTCTAACATTCTACTTAATATTAATATTCCCTTTTTATAAGTAGTGCACTTGACACATAAGCATGACCTAGGAGTCATTTACGACTGAGAAGAACTGCAAGAATCCGATATAAATAAACACTAAATTGCATATCTAGAAGATATTAAGAGATCACCAACCAAAAACTTATGTTAAAACCAAAGTAAACCTATTATGGAAAAGATAGAATTCTCATTGATTTTTAAATGCATGTCAATTTAAAAAAATGTTTTCCAAAAAATTATGCAAATTTATGAGAAGAGTGGTACAAGAAACAAAATCGACCAGAAATAAAATCATAAAATAGGTTGAACTTAAAACAAGCATAAATTACAATAAATGGATAAATGACACCTAAGATGAACATAAATCAAACTGAAAGATCAAATCAAAGTTAAAATATAAGACGCAAAAAGGCTAATTGTCTTTTCCGCTTTACTGAAAATTATCATAGCAATGACTTTTCTTTGGCAGCGCAATAGTGCTGCCAAAAAAAAGCAATGTGAGTATAATTTATATATATATTTTTTTTTACCGAGACACTTTGTATAGAAAGAGTTTTCGTAGAAGCTTCGGAAGGTGCTCGCTCATTTGATTGGAAATTGAAAATCTAGGACACCTTTTAAGAGTCAAAAATGATTGGAGGGCCCATGCCCATTAATTCCCAAAACACACCCAATCAAAATTTTGAGAAAGCCATTTTGTTGAGCATAGTTGAAAGACTCAGTAACTCTGTCTTAGGGGATGTTGAACCACATCGCCTCCGAGGGAAGGGCTGTGAGTTATGCTATTCGCCCATTATTTACACATAGTCTTTTTTTATTGAGCAAAAGGGCATATTTGACCTTTAGTCTTCAAAAAGACCAAGAGCATTCAGGTGAAGCTTTTAAAGAATGTTGATGGGACTGTTGAAATAAATCAAAACACGTCATCTGTATACAGGCTGTCAAAAGAGCATAACTAAGGAATGATTGAGAGTATTAAGCTGGAACTTTCAGGGAAAAATGAGAGGGCTGATCAATGGACCAAAAAGGTAATATTTACACACTACTACTATTACTACTGCTACTACTGCTGCTACCCCCACTGCTGCTTCTACTAATACTACTATAACTACTTTTTCTGTAGCGACTACTACTAAGATTGAGGATACTAAGGTGAAAATTTAAGGAAATGAAGAGGAGTAAGTTGAACTAAACCAAAAACACTATATCCATACAAATTGCAAAAGGGCGTATCTTCCATAACTTAGGAACGGCTTACAATATCAAGCTGAAACTTTTAGGGCATCTTGAGGGAATGTTAAAATGACCAAAAGGCAATAAATTCATATTGCTACTGCTACTAATACTACAGGTACTACTTTTAACGATACTACTAAAACAACACTACTGCTACTATTTCTGCTAATACTACTACCACTATTACTACTACTACTACGACTAATACTAAAACTACTACTACTACTAATACAATACTAGTGTTATTAAGGCTAAGGGTTGCACAAAGGCTAAGGGTTAAGGCTAAGGGTTGCATAAACGTTGCAGAAAGGGCGCATCTCAGGATTTTGAATTAACCAAAAGGCTCAATTTGCATTCTACTACTAATACACCTACGGTTACTGCAACTAGTGAGGCTAATGGTATTAAGGTAAAACTTTCAGGGAATGTTTAAGGGGAGTTTCAAATAAATCAAAATAAAGTATATGCAAGCACGTTTTCAAACAGGCATAGAAGCAATATCTTGGGAGACCATTATGCGACGTAGACCTAGACCATTATGTTGAAAATTTCAGGACATGTTGAACGAACCAAAAGGAACGAACCAAAAGGTACTATATGCACACTACTACTACTACTTTTACTGCTACTAAGGCTAAGGGTATTAATGGGAAATTCTCAAGAAATATTAAGGGTATGTTAAATTAAATCAAAACATGCTGTTTGTATGCAGGCTGTCAAAAGGCCTTATCAGTAGTATCTCAAGAACGGCCTTATCAGCAGTATCTCACGGCTAAATCAAAACGCATTATGTGCATGAAGGTTATCAACAGGACGTATCAGCAATATCTCATAAATTTGTTAAAGAAATAAGCTAAAACTATCAGCGTATGAGGAGGGAATGTTGTACTAGATAAAAAAGGAACAATTGGAGCATTATTACTCCTTAAAACTAATGCTGTCTCTAATACTATTTATATTGCTCCTATAATTACTCCTGCTATTGTGCCTCCTACTACTACTAACACTGAGGGTATTATTTAAATTTTCAGAGAACGGTGAGGGCGATATTCGACTGAATCGAGACACGTCATGTACATGTGGGTTATCACAGGGATAATAACCCACATGGCATGAAAGGGCTTAGATCCACTAGAAAGGTGTTGATTTTCAGAAGCGTAAGCAACTTCCGCGCCCTACCTTCCTTCCTTATAAAAGTACACTGACTTGCCTGAAGTTCAGTTGGCTGTAGGCAAAGACCTAGGAAATTTCAAACCATTGACGCTTTATGGTCCACGTGTTAGTATGCGTTAAAGTTTTATCCTTCAAGAATTTTTCCTCTTTTACGAAGAGAGAGTTGTAATCACAAATCAAAGAACAGGCTCTTCTTCTTAGGGGGTGAATGGTTATATACTTGTGCCAATTTCTATCTTGTATTCGGTTCTGATATATTTGAGGTTACAAAAATTGGTCGAAACTAATTATTTAAGTGACTGCGCAGAGATTATTGAAAATAATGCAGCAGAATGGCTAGTTTCGCATTTATTAGTCAAGTATTTCTTTTGCCAGATCGGTGATTGACAAAGAACCAAATTGTTGTTATCATCAAATACGCTGGAAACCAAAGCCATCGCTTGTGCACGCCCCATTTTTAATAGACAACAAGATATATTAAGTAAAATTTTATATTTTGATCCAATGTAACACTGCATTAGCATTCAAACAAGGTAAACTCCCAAGCGTCAAAAAATTCGGAATAAGTTGGATTTTAGGCAGAAATAGTATTTTGGGTTTTGTCTTTATGGAACATCCAATAATTTTCTTTTAATATAATTTTTTTCTTGAAGGTTCCATTTCAAAACCAAGAGCTCAGCGTTTAATCTACGGCAAAGAAACAAAACTGAAGTGTGAAACCTGATACACTTTTGCCAGCAAAGCCAAGCCAAGGTTGCTACCGCAATTCATTTATCCAGGCAAATTAAATCCAGTTTACATTTTTGAGCTGTATTTTTTTTTTATTTCTACCATAGGACACAATTATAAGACACATTGCATATATAGACTTTGGAGAAATCAAATTAGGAAGCTACTAAGCTTATTGACGAAGCTTTTCTTTACCATAGACAACACAATTTCAAAGGTCTTAATATTTAATTTAGGGAATCACTATTTATCTATTTCTGCTTTGTAACAAAAAAAGAAATACCTGTGAGGTTAAGAGTCTAAATACTCGTAAAGTTTCCTGTTCACAATTGTAAATTTGTAAATTAGCTGCGCTTATTGTTGGCAAAACAGGAAGTTCGGCTGCACTATGTCCAAGAACCTTGACTTGTCGTACTCTCAAGGTTGCATCAGGACCACGTAACTCAATTCGCATAATGTTGGGGTTTAATCCTGAAAATGTACAACCATTCTTAAAAATTGCTATTTCCACGTTAATCCCGGCTGTTTTATTGTCATTCAGTAAAAAATAAATCATAGTATCTCTGGCTCCGGCGCTATTGGCTTTGTTATGTTGGAAATACCAAAGGAAATACTGCATTTGTGTTCGGTGAGGTCAAAGATCTGGGATACTATAGAATCCAAGTGATATTTTAAGCAATCTCCATGCATATTTTCGTCTGTGCAAATTACACCTTAAAATAGAGGAATGAACAATAGAATACATGTATGATCCAAGGAAAATTAAATTGTAATTCAGGGAAACATTCGGCCCAAAGAAAATCTAAATTATTTCGTTTTTGTTTAATGTAATATTACCCACAGTCAGAGCTGTAAAATAGAAGCTCTATGGACGCGCTATATTGGTCTAAGTTGAGCGACTTTGTTTGGCCAGAATTTGAATAAGTTTGAAATTTTTACGTCTGTTTGACGGTCGAATTTTCTCAGGACGACACATCGAAAAACGAACCTGCAAATTGACTTGAGACCACTAGAAATTTTATAACTAGAGCGTCCAGTTGTATACTATCATCGCAAGATAATTAAAAACCCACAGTATCTTGTCCATGTTATAGCTTCAAATTCAAGCTACAATATGTCAAAGATTACGAAATTTTATATATTTAATAATCATCGTGGACATTTTAGTTAAACTGTACTAAGTGTTATTTGAGTGCACCATGCTTTCAGTACAAAAAAAAAAATAAACAACAAAATTTGTATAATTTTTGTTTTGTTGAATAGAAAAATCTTGAATAACGTTTGGGTAACCCTATGTAGCCTAATACTTACAATTTTCTTAACCACCAATATTTTTAGTTCAGGTGAAATTCAGGTGAATTCATTCGTACATTCAGTATCATTGGTTTTGGAGTGAGACGTCTCCAGGTTATAGTCAAAATGTCGTTAAAAGTCATGTAAATGTCTTGCAGAATAACACAATTGTGTTTACATACATTTTCCTTCTTTTTTGCGATCAACTGTCTAAAGTTCGGTAACGGTAAGAGATCAAAATTCGATTTTTTTTTTCGGTTTGAAATAGTGAAGCGAAGATGAAAACATCTACTGGATAAGGTAAACGTCTAGTAAATTACCAGAACCAATTGGACGTTGCATTTTTTCTAACTTACTAAATAGTGCAAACCTGACGAAACTCTCCTAATCCTGAAATCACACTCCTTTGTGAAATTACACTCCTGTAACGTCAAATTTTTGTAACAATGGACCAACCTATTTAAAATTAAGATACAAAATTCCATATTTTTAGATTTCCAGTAAATAATTATAGAAGAAAGCGGATCCTAATTTCTGATTTATCGTTTTTTCTGGAGCAATTGTTATTATTCATGTTTCTCTGAAATTGTTTACACATATAAACATTTGGTCAGAAACTAAACTGGAATTGCTCCAATTCCCACTTTACAAACACGTGGAAGAGGAGAGCCCTTTTAAAAGAAGTAGCAAATCTACTAGAGTGGCACATTTATTAGAGGAGGCTTTTGTATCTTAACAAAACTTGATAAGAAGTAAGTGCTAGATTTTAGTTGTATCTACTAGCCACCAAGGCACAATTCACCCACGCCTGGGGGGAGGGTGTCTGTAATACTTTATCAATAGGCCATATACCAGACGATGTTATTGGGTATAAAACAAACTTAATAGTAGGTAAGGGCTCATATCTTCGTTATGTCTTGTAGAGATCAAGAATTGGTTCGACATTTTTGAGAAAGGGAGGACGGTTCGCAAAGTCTTTTCATTGAAATATATACATCAAAGAATTGTATATCTCAACCCAACCTGGTGTGTAGTAAGAGTAAGTCTCAGATGAGTTCTTCCTGCGTTTGGAAAAAAAATTGTGAAGGGAAGAAGGGGGGGGGGGGGTCAATTTAAATTCTTGTCATCAAAATATCTCCTATATATGGTTGTCAGACCTCAAACTCAATTGGAAGCAAAACAAAATATCTTTAATCCTGCCCTTTTACGGGTCCAGATGGTCTAACATTTGAAAAGAAAAGCGAAAAGACCCTAAACTGCCATCATCAGAACACTTAGCAGAAGGGTTATCAGATGTCAACTAAACTTTGCAAAAAGCAAGGGTATTTGAATTCTTTTCATCATGACATCAGTCAGTATGGGTATCTGATTTCAATCAAACTTTGCAGGAAGTAAAAGTAAGTGCCGTTTTTGGGTCTTTTGGGTATCTGGATACAATGCATCCTTTGTAGGGAGAGAATGTGGAACACCCCTAAATTCATGTCATTGAGACATCTACCAAAACCGGCTGTGAGGTACCAGCCAAACTTTGTGTGATTTAAGAACTAGCTATGCCTTTTGGGGATCTGGAGCTAGTCTGACTATTTAGAGTAGAGAAACAGAATATATTCCTATATTTGTGTCATCAGGAGATCTACCAAAAAGAGGTAGTCAAATTTCTGCAAAACCTGGTTGAAAGTTAGAGGAGTTCCTTAGTGTCCATACCAACTCTGACCCATCTGGAGCGATAGAGTCACTACATTCTTGTTATCACGACATCTCCCGGAATAAAACTAGAATAACTAATGCTCGAAATGAATAATTTGTGTAATTGTAATTACAAACATGTGTAATTCTGCTGTCGAAGACAAAAGAAATTTAGCAACTGCTTAGTTCACCTGCAATCTTTTCAGATAATGATTGGGAAAGGGACTTTGTTCATAAACCTGATCAGGAAACCTCTTAAAATGTTGATAACAATTAATAGAGAAATAACAAAATAATGACATACCAATACTTATATTTTTCGCTTTGAGTGGCCAGGGCAATGGCCACCAGGGTCAGGGCAATTTGTCAAGAAAAAAGAGAGGTGAAAAAGGCTGCAAAAAGTTGTTCGGGATGAGAAAAAATATTTCTTTCTTAATAATCCCTAAGAATAAGTTTTCGAAAGATTTTTCCTACCTAACAAACCAGTTCCAGCACCAAAAATTTATTCCAGGATATATGAACTAAACCTTGTATTTTTTGCCCATTTTCATGCTTAAATGTTCTCCCTGGTCTATTACACACCAAAGGACAGCATCAATAATAAGTTTTGCAGCTTCTATGCATTTTTAATATTCTCGAGGGCCTTCTCCATACGGGCACTGTCGGACCAAGTGCTTGTCAAATAATAAAATAGCTTACTTCCTGGAATCTGAATAGCCGTCCATCCACAAAATTTATGGTCAATATTGACACTTCGTAACAGCCCAAGCTCATCTTCTGTCGCTCCTACTCTTAATGTAATTGCTTTAACTTTATTTGCCGAATCTCTGGGATTATCAACATAGACAGAGACAGCTGTTGGCACAGGGTTTTCACGTGCTTTGAAGCTGATGAACTTCGACTTGTTTCTTTCTTCCTCTGCACTTTCCCAAAATGTTTCTGTGGTGAGATCAAGGAGGCTTGATAACATTGCTTGACGACTAGAGACGAATATATCGTACATTTGAGTAATGTCACGATAAAAGTAACATTCGACAGGACCCTGGAAAATAAGATTTTTATACCACGTTGTAAAATTATAGAATCAACTACTAAAATTCACAATAGATCGAGATTACAGAGGATAGCTTGAATTCATAGAATATTATGATTTGTTTGCCTTTTACTCTGGGCATAGCTCATTGTTCGGAAGATACAGTTATTGATTCCTATTTTAATGTAAAAAAGGAGATGCATATTGTGTAATTAAATGTTTGAAAAATACTAACATTCGTTGTAGGCTATATCTTTTTTCTTCATTAATTTTACAAAAACTTTCCAAAAAATAGGTTTTCTATCGAAAAGTAAAGTGAAATATTAAACTTAGGCAAAGCCCAGTACAAATAAAGTCACATAATAACTCAAGCTTAAAACGACCAGAAATTATTATCAAAGAATAAATGAAACACAAAACGAACATAAATTGAAATAAATAATCCTATCAAACATAAAAAAAAACAGATACTGATATATACGAATGAATAAGCAATTTCTAAAACGGGCAAAAATTAAATTGAATACTCAAGTAAAACTTAAAACAAACAAAATTTACTGAAAAATTTACTGAAATTTACTGAGTTTGGCTACTGCCGACTTCACCTAGCCGTAAAAGTTTTAAAACCTTTTTCGTCATTTGCATTTTCTTGAAAACTTACTTTATTTTGAATAGTGTGTTTAATTTTTCTAAATATCAACTAAAAATAAAAATAAATTACTATCATAATCAAGATTACTGGAACGAACTAATAAAAATAAACTGAATTTTTAATATACAATTACATTATAACGTAAAATTATCACAAATTCGAGATTTTAGCAGACTGCCATTTTTTTAATGTTATAAAGATGAGAAAATGTTTATACTATTTTTCAGTAAAGCCCCAATTAAAGAGCAGCTTTGGAGGTATTACGGTTAGAAAAGGTAAGGGGCAGTAGCCAAACTCCTCTTTGTAGTAATTATGCTTTATGTTGGTTTTATTTTTTATATGAATATTTAATTCAGTACTTATTACTCGTTTTATGATTTGCTTATTCTTTCATCTATACCAGTGAATGTTATCTTGATGTTTGTTATGGCAATTTAATTTAATTTCTGTTTGGTCTGAGTTTCATTTACTATTAGACAGTAATTACTGTTCGTTTTAAGGTTTGGATTACAAAAAGACTTTATTTATGTATGTCTTAAGCTTAATAGGGCTCTTTACTTTTCTTAGAAAAATTCATTTTTGGAAAGTTATTTTAAAGTTCGTTATGTGTTGGTTTTTGATTGCTTAAGTTTTACTATTGATTAATATAACGAATATTTCTCCAGTTTTTCAGGTTTCCGGCTTAATAACTAAAATATATAACTCTAATTTAAATTCTAAAGTTACATAAGGTGACATGAGCGTTGGCTTAGAATGTATTCAATATAATTGTTCAGGGGCGCAGACAATTTTAAAGAGGCTTGGCAAACGCCAAAATATCAGTGGTGGCTGGGTGACAGGGAATATATTTCATGATTTTTTTTCGCAGGAATAAGTTTATTTTTAAATACTTTTAGGTAAATCTCTCAAATAAAAAGAGCAATTAAATTGCCTGCAAAATTAAACAAAATACAGTAAATTTTAAAATGCAAGGATTCCTGGCAAAGGGATCAATTTGTTTAATCAATAATATATTTAATTATTATGCATTTAATCTTAAAAGAAATATAACTCAAACCAAAATTACAGAATGATTGCTTTCGTAAATTATAACAGATGTAGCTTGTCTTTACGCAATTTCCAATGCCTTAGAATAGTTTACAGAAGGAGTAGAGATACTCAAAAGTCATCCTGCCTGCATAGCATAGATATCACGTTTTGATTTTATAACGGCCATGTAAAATGTACCTCTTTCATAACAGTACAATTTTTCCCCTCAAACTTAAATCCCTTACATTTTCCGACAGAAAAAAAATAGAATAACGAAAGGATCAATATTCACCAAAACTAAAAATGGAATTCTCATGATAATAACCACACCGACAGTATTGGCTTTTTATGCTGATTCTTCATATTTAAAGTTCTTTCAGTTTATTGTTACCCAGCCAAAACCAACAATCTGATAAAATTGGCCTGATCATAGGCAGCGCAATCCCGCTGCCCAAGCAAAGAACGATTTTGGCACATTGTATTTTTTTTTTTTTTTTTTTTTTTTGTTCTAGACCAGGGCACTTCGTATCGAAGGAATTGTCGTAGAAACTTCGAAAATGGCTCATATGATTGGAAATTGGAGTGGCTAGTGCCCTTTTTAATAGTCAAAAGTGATTGGAAGGCAACTAACACCCCTTCCACTTCCACCATTTCCCCAAACACATCCAATCAAAATTTTGAGATAGCCATTTTGTTCAGCGTAGTTGATTTCCTGATAGAAATTATGTTTTTGAGGAGCACACCCCCCCACAGCCCTAAGGGCAAGGGTTGTAAGTTATGCCCTGGGGGCATATAAGCTTTTTATAGAAAGCTTTGTCGTAAAAACTTCAAAAAAGCCTAATTCGATTGGAAATTCAAAGGGCTCGTACCCTTTTTAATAGTCAAAAGTGATTTAATGGCAACTTACCCCCCTCTCACGCCGGCCTTTCCCCCAAACACATTCAATCAAAATTTTTGAGATAGCCATTTTGTTCAACGTAGTTGAAAGTTCTGGAAATTAGGTCTTTGAGGATGATAACCCCCTCAGAGCCCTCAGAGCAAGGGTTGTAAGTTATGCCCTGGGTGCATATAAGCTTTTTATAGAAAACGTATTCGTAGAAACTTCAAACAGGGCTTATTCCATTGGAAATTAAAATGGTTAGTGGCCTTTCCAATGGTTGAAAGTAATTGGATGGCAATTAACCCCCCTCTCACGCCCACCATTTTCCCAAACACATACAATCAAAATTTTGAGATGTTCATTTTCTTCAACGTAGTTAAAAGTTCTGGAAATTAGGTCCTTTAGGATGACAACCCCCTCAGAGCCCTCAGGGCAAGGGTTTTAAGTTATACCCTAGGGGCATATAAGTTTTTTTTTTAGAAAGTGTTGTCGTAGAAACTTCAAAAAGGGCTCATTTGATTGGAAATTGAAAGGGCTAGTGCCATTTTTAATAGACTAAAGTTAATAGAGAGCAACTAGCCCCTCTCTCACAACCACCATTTCCCCAAACACATTCAATTAAAATTTTGAGATAGCTATTTTGTTCAGCGTAGCTGAAAGTTCTAGAAAATATGATTTTGAGGATGACAAACCTCCCAAACCCCTCAGGGCAAGGGTTGTAAGTTATGCTCTGGGGGCATATAAGGTTTTTATAGAAAACGTTTTAGTAGAGACTTCAGAAAGGGCTCATTAGATTTGAAATTGAAAGGGCTAGTACCCTTTTTAATAGTCAAAAGTGATTGGAGGGCAACTAACCCTCCTCTCAAACTCACCATTTCTCCAAACACATCCAATCAAAATTTTGAGATAGCCATTTTGTTCAACGTAGATGAAATGTCTGGAAATTAGGTCTTTCAGGATGACACTCCCCTTAGAGCCCTCAGGGCTAAGGTTGTAAGTTATGCCCTGGGGGCATATAAGGTTTCTTATAGAAAATGTTGTCGTAGAAACTTCAAAAAAGGCTCATTGAATTAGAAATTGAAAGGGCTAGTGCCCTTTTAATAGCCTAATCAAAACTGATTGGAGGGCAACTAACCCCCCTCCCATGCCCACTATTTCCCCAAAACATCCAATAAAAATTTTTTGATATTTATTTTGTTCAACGTAATTGAAATGTTTGATAATTAGGTGTTTCAGGATGACACTCCCCCCACAGCCCTCAACGCAAGGGTTATAAGTTATGCCCTGGGGGCACATAAGGTTTTATAGAAAGAAATACCATTTCCCCAAACACATCCAATCAAAATTTTGCGATATACATTTTGTTCAACGTAGTTGAAAGTTCTGGAACTTAGGTCTTTGGCAGTGTTGTCGTAGAAACTTCAAAAAGGACTCATTGAATTGGGAATTGAGAGGGCTAGTGCCCTTATTGATAGTCAAAAGCGATCGGTGGACGAATACCCTCCCCCCATACCCATCATTTCCCCAAGCACTTCCGATCAACATATTGATATAGCAATTTTCTTGAACGCAATTGAAGGGTTCGGAAATTATGTTTTTGAGTATGACAACCCCCAACAGCCCTTAGGGCTAAGGTTGTAAAATATGCCCTGGGGGTACATAATGTCATGTAGAAAGTGTTGTCGTAAAAACTTCAAAAAGGGCTCTTTCGATAGTAAATTGAGAGGGTTATTGCCCTTTTTAATAGTAGAAAGTAATCAGACGGAGAATCGCCCCCCCCCAAATCCCATCTTTTCCCCAAACATTGCCGATCAACATTTTGATATGGCCATTTCGTTAAACGTAGCTGAAAGGTCTGGAAATTATGTCTTTGAGGATGACACCCCTCCCCATAGCCCTCATGACAAGGGTCGTAAGTTATGCCCTTGGGACATATAACGTTTTTATAGAAAGTTTTGTCGTAGAAGCTTCAAAAAGGGCTCATTCGATTGGAAATTGAGAGGACTAGTGCATTTTTTATTAGTCGAAAGTGATCAGAGGGCAAATATTTCCCTCTATGCCCATCATTTCTCCAAACACTTCCAATCAAAATTTTGATATAGCCATTTTGCTAAGCCTATCAGAAAGGTCTGCAAATTATGTCTTTGAGGATAACAAATCCCCCCAGCACTCAGGGCAAGGGTCGTAAGATGTGCCCTGGGTACATATAGGGTTTTTATAGAGAGTGAGGTCATATAAACTTCAAAAGGAGCTCATTGGAATGGTAATCAGATGCTCTAGTGCTCTTTTTAAGAGTCAAAGTGATCAGAGGGCAGCTACCCTCTCCCCCCTACACACACGTCATATTGTCCCGAAAAGCGTTTAATAAAAATTTTGAGATAGCCATTCTATTCAAAATAGTCTAAATATCATATAACAAGGCTTTTAGGGTTAAAACAACCCAAGAGATTAGGGGCAAGGGTTGTAAGTTATGCCCAGGGGATATTAGTTTTATGGAAGGGATGGTTGTTTAATTTCAGAAGAGGCTCAGTCTTTCTCCCTGAAAAAGACTGTGTCAATATAAAATGAACAGAAATTAATCAAAAAAACTTTCTGCACAAAATAAGTTTTTCAAAACAAAAGTAAAGAACTCCATTAAACCAAAAATGAACAAAAATAGAATCAAATAATCTACCTAGCATAAAACTACTACAAATCGGTATCAATAAATAAATGAAACCCAAAACAGACAGAAATTAAAATAAGTCAAACTCAAAACGAGCAGAAATCAATCTGAGTAGGGTTCTAAACCCTGAGCTTTCTAAAAGCCAGAATATAATTTGTACTATAGCGACGAAGACCACACTGCCTTTCCATCATAAACAATAAGTAGAGCAACAGGGAAATTTTTTATACAAGACAGTGGAACGCAACTTTAAATGAATATTTCGACCCTATATCCAAGGGCTGTCCTCAGCAAAACAAACGAAGAGAATAAAAAACAATATAAAAGAAACTTACATTAACATTCAATCATTAAAACTGAAATATTTTTAAAAAAAAATGTTTTAAAACAGCCCTAATATCATTACTTCAAGGAAGTTCCTGGTTGAACTTCCTTGAAGTAATAATATTAGGGCTGTTTTAAAACATTTTTTTTAAAACATTTCAGTTTTAATGATTGAATTTTAATGTAAGTTTCTTTTATATTGTTTTTTATTCTCTTCGTTTGTTTTGCTGAGGACAGCCCTTGGATATAGGGTCGAAATATTCATTTAACGTTGCGTTCCACTGTCTTGTATAAAAAATTCCCCTGTTGTTCTACTTATTGTTTATAATTTGTACTTTACTGAAAAAAAAATTCTTTTAAATGTTTTCACTTTTATAACTTTGAGAAAACAAAAATTAATTAATATTTTAAGGAATAAATATCAGCATATGTATATTAAACTGACAATGCACACTTTTTTCAGTAAATTCATTTGCATTTTTTCCAGTTACCTCAAATTATATCTTGGTTAGGCCTGAGTATGATTTAGAAAACAATCAGAAATTCAACAAAAATTAGAGCTTTTCAACTATAAGCAAGAAACGGATTTGAAACGTATTTGAAAAAAAAAATTATTTATATGAAGAGGGCTGTCTCCTCCTTAGCTCTCTATTCTTTGCTGTAGTGTTTGGCTTTTTTCTAATTTTTGAAAGGAAATTTGTAATTGAAAAGATAAGATTTTTCAAAGTACTAAAAATACTTTTGTTTAATGAGCAAGGTGTTGAGAAGGGGGCAGGCACCCTTATATACCAAGTAATTTATATTTTTCTAAGTTTTAAACTTGCTCCTTACTTTAGTTGAAAATCCTTTTCTATTTGTTTAATTACATTTCATGAGACTGTAAAGTTTTATGATTGCAGGACTTTTGGTAGTTCAGAAAAAACGATTAATATTTCAATGATCTTTGTTTGGATTTTGATGGGTAATCAAACAGTTCGTGGTAATGAGCTGTAAGTACGGAGCGACCAGCTTACAGCTCATTACTTACGGCTCATTAGTAATCGAAAATCTAAAAAACTGAATTTTGATACCAATTGATATATCAGAAGAATTGGCGTATTAGGGCTGATTCCACATATAAAAGTTTCATTAAGTTTAGTTTGAACCATGAAAAGCTACGACCCTGGAGAAGTTTATCCGATTTTTTAAAAAGAGGAGGAAAAACCCCTCACAGTCATAGCATTTTCATGAAAATCACACCATCAGATTCAACGTATTAAGAACCCTACTGTAGAGGTTTCAAGCTCATATCTGCAAAAATGTAGAATTTTGTAAGAAGAACACCACGCCCATCATTCCCCCAAACACATCCAATCAAAATTTTGAGATAGCCATTTTGTTCAGCGTAGTTGATTTCCAGATAGAAAATATGTTTTTGAGGAAGATACTCCCCCACAACCCTCGGGGCAAGGGTTTTATGTTATGCCCTGAGGGCATATAAGAACGATGTTGGCACAATGTACTATTTTTTTTTTTTCTTTAGAGCAGGGAACTTCATATGGAAGGAGTCGTCGTAGAAACTTCTAAAGGGGCTCATTCGATTGAAAATTGAGATTTCTAGTGCCCTGTTTAATAGTCGAAGTGATTGGAGAGCCACTAGCCCCCCCCCCACCCCCATCATTCCCCCAAACACTCCCCTATAACCCTCAGGGCAAGGGTTCTAAGTTATGCCTTGGGGAGGGCATATAAGGTTTTTATAGAAGGCGTTGTCATAGAAACTTCAAAACAGGCTTATTCGATTGGAAATTCGAAGGGCTAGTACAATTTTTAATAGTCGAAAGTGATTGGAGGGCAACTAGCCCCCCCCCACGCCCATCATTCCCCCCAACACCTCCAATCAAAAATTTGAGATAGTCATTTTGTTCAGCGCAGTTGATTTGGATATAGAAAATATGTTTTTTTGGAGGAGACACCCCTCCAACCTTCAGGGCAAGGGTTTTAAGTTATGCCCTGGGGAAATATAAGGTTTTTATAGAAGGCGTTGTCGTAGAAACTTCAAAAAAGGCTCATTCGATTGTAAATTCAAAGGGCTAGTGCCATAGTCGAAAGTGATTGGAAGGCAACTAACCCCCCTCTCACACCCACCTTTTCCCCAAACACATCCAATCAAAATTTTTAGATAGCCATTTTATTCAACGTAGTTGAAAGTTTTGGAAATTAGGTCTTTAAGGAGGACAATCCCTCACCCCCCCCACAGCCCTCAGGGCAAGGGTTGTAAGTTATGCCCTGGGGCATATAAAGTTTTTATTGAAAGCGGTGTCGTAGACAACGCCCACCTTTTCCCCAAACACATCCAATCAAAATTTTTAGATAGCCATTTTATTCAACGTAGTTGAAAGTCTTGGAATTTAGGTCTTTACGGATGACAACCCTCCGCCCACAACCCCCAGGGTAATGGTTGTAAGCTATGCCCTGGGGCATGTGAAGTTTTAATGGAAGCGTTGTCGTAGAAACTTCAAAGGGGCTAATTCAATTGGAAATTGAAAGGGCTGGTGCCTTTTTTAATAGTTGAAAGTGATTGGATAGCGACTAACGCCCCTCTCACACCCACCGTTTTCCAAAACACATCCAATCAAAATTTTGATATATCCATTTTGTTCAACGTAGTTGAAAGGTTTGGAAATTAGGTCATTTAGGATGATAACCCCTACAGAGTCCTCAGTGCAAGGGTTGCAAGCTCTGCCTTGGGGGCATATAAGGTTTATATAGAAAGTTGTTGTATAAATCACAGGCAGCACGATCGCGCTGCCTAAGTAAAGAACGGGGACACTCGAGAACGAGACAAGAAACTGGGACTGAGTAAAGAGGGGGACACTCCCCCACAACCCTCAGGGCAAGGGTTTTAAATTATGCCCTGGGGGCATATAAGAACGATGTTGGCACAATGTATTATTTATTAATTTTTCCTTTAGAGCAGGGCACTTCGTATCTAAGAAGTTGCCGTAGAAACTTTCAAAGCGCTCATTCAATTGGAAATTGGAGTGGCTTGTGCCCTTTTTAATAGTCGAAAGTGATGGGATGGTGACTAATACCCCTCTTATGGTCACCATTTCCCCAAAGACATCCAATCAAAATTTTGAGATTGTCATGTTGTTTAATGTAGTTGAAAATTCTGGAAATTCGGTCTTAGAGGATGACAACCACCCTAACAGACCTTCGGGTTAGGGTTATAATTTATGTCCTGGGGGCATGAATGGTGTTTATAGAAAGCGTTGTCGTTTCCAAAAGGGTTCATTCGATTTGAAATCGAAAGGCCTAGTGCCCTTTTTGATAGTCGAAAGGTATTGGAAGGCTTGACATTTTTATAGTAAAGATCGAAGTGGGTATAATGTATTATTTTTTGTTGTTGTTGTTGTTTAGACCAGGGCACTTCGTATCGAAGGAGTTGTCGTGGGAACTTCGAAAAGGGTTCATTCGGTTGAAAATAGAAAGGGCTGATGCTCTTTTTAATTGTTGAAAGTGATTTGAGGGCAACTAATCCCCCTTCCACTCCCACCCTCCCACGTTAACCCTCCCATTTCTGCTCTTAAAATTTCACCAAATCACAATAGCGTAAGTGTATCCAAGCTATCAAAGAAAGTAAACAGATTTTTTTACGAATGGTATTAAGTTTTCCATTTCAGGTCAACTAGAGGAGGCATGAAAATAAATCGAAGACCAATATTTCTGTCCAGATTTTTAAAAAGATATCGCTAAAATATTTCCTCCAGCACACAAACAACTGGCCAAACTATAAAGTCTTAAAAAAACGAATATATTTAAAGTATTATTTTCTTTTTCCCTTAAAAGACTATGTCAATATAAGACGGACAGTAATTAATTAAAAAACTTTTTCCGCAAAATAAGTTTTTTAAAGAAAAGTAAACAACTCCATTAAACAAAAAATGAGCAAAAATAAAATCAAATAATCTACCAGGCGTGAAACTACCACAAATCAGCATCGAGAAATAAATGAAACCCAGAACGAACAGAAATTACAATAATTAACCGAGTCAAACTCAAAACGAGCAGAAATTAACCTAAGTTGGGCGCAAAACCCCTATGCCTTCCCAAAGTCAGAACAAAATTTGCACTTTACTGAAAAACACAAATGAATGTGCATTGTCAGTTTAATATACATATACTAATATTTAGTAATCAAAATGCTAATATTATTTGATTTATTAAAGTAATAAAAGTAAAAACTTTATATTTTTTTTAATTAGTTTTTTAATTACTTTTTAACAAAATCGACAGTTTTGAACTTGATTATCAAACACCAAAATATTTAATGCCTTTAGACTCAATTGTTTATAAAAAGTAACGCATTATCAAAGTAGTTTATTCAAAATAAAACATTTGAGTCAAACTCAAAACGAGCAGAAATTAACCTAAGTTGGGCGCAAAACCCCTATGCCTTCCCAAAGTCAGAACAAAATTTGCACTTTACTGAAAAACACAAATGAATGTGCATTGTCAGTTTAATATACATGTACTAATATTTAGTAATCAAAATGTTAATATTATTTGATTTATTGAAGTTATAAAAGCAAAAACGTTTATATTTTTTTCAGTAAAGTGCAAATTTTTGTTCTGGCCTTGGGAAGGCATAGGGGTTTTGCGCCCAACTTATGTTTATTTCTGCTCGTTTTGAGTTTGAATCGGTTAATTATTGTAATTTCTGTTCGTTTTGGGTTTCATTTATTTATCGATGCTGATTTGTGGTAGTTCCACGCTTGGTAGATTATTTGATTTTATTTTTGCTCATCTTTTGTTTAATGAAGTTCTTTGCTTTTCTTTGAAAAACTTATTTTGTAGAAAAAGTTTTTTTAATTACTATTTTAACAATATCGACAGTTTTGAACTTGGTTATCAAACACCAAAATATTTAATGCCTTTAGACTCAATTGTTTATAAAAAGTAACGCATTATCAAAGTAGTTTATTCAAAATAAAACATTAAAACTAAGATTAAGAAAATCAAATTTTTTGTTCCCGACTCTGTCGAGCTTTCTCTCTGTCGGGAATCTAATATGTTGTGTAAATATTGTATTAATAATAAAACCTTGAACCTTGAACCAAATAAAAGTTTTTAATTTAATATCTTTAATTTAATTTTGAATACCAAAAACCAATATATTTGACACCTTTACATAACTGTAAAAAATGAAAATCTTTTTCAAAGCGACAACTTGATAAATACAATCACTCCTGGAAAAATAAATAAATGATAATAAAACACAATAATGTATCCATTCAGGGGGAAAATGCAAAAATTCCCAGCATTCCGTTACGGGAAACATTTCTGATTATAGTGGGTTCATATGAGTAGAGTAGTACCTACCATTTTGCTTGAAGCTATAGGAAAACATTTCTATAGAAGCTCTACACCTTTTCAAAGAGTGTGAGTAGCCCCTCGCATCTAGGTAATACTTCTATAGAAGCTCTACACCTTTTCAAAGAGATTCAGGTTCCATCCTGTTTTATTTGCGGCCTACAGGTCATCACACTTTTTGCCAAGAGATTAAACCAGTATTGTCTATAACTTAATTTACGTTGGTTAAACTTCTGATGGTTAAGAAAGCGTAACAGGTAATTAAAGTATGAGAAATGGGATGCTATAATTAGAATGATTTTAAGTTGAAACATTGTGACGTAAAAATAACTCATTTATTTGCTTGCGTGTATGGGAATTCCCATGTTATTTGCTTGATTGTATTTTGTGTTAATATATTGATTTTTTATATAAATAAAAAGAGATATATGTGTTTTAGATAATAAGTTTAATAATTCAATGTTAATTAAAAAATAATAGTGTTAATAAATATTAAAATTTAATTAATGTACGATAAATGTGATTCTATAATTATAATGATTTTAAGTTGAAACATTGTGACGTAAAAATAACTCAATTATTTGCTTGCGTGTATAGGAATTCACATGTTATTTGCTTGCTTGTATTTTGTGTTAAAATAAGTAGTTTTTATATCTTTTAAAAGAGCTTTAAGTGGTTTGAGAGACTCAGTTGACTACTTCCTTGGTATTTTTCTTTACTTGATTTTCATTAAAAAAGTAATTTGTGTTCAAAATAAGTAGTTTTTATATATTTTACAAGTGATTTAAGGGGTTTGAGAGACTCAGTTGCCTAATTCAGTGTGTTTTTACCATAATTGATGGTCATTAAAAAATAAATTTTTGTGTTATATAAGTAGTTTTTGTATATTTTAAAAGAACTTTAAGGGGTTTGAGAGACTCAGTTGCCTAATTCCGTGTGGTTTTACTTTACTTGATGGTCATTAAAAACGAATTTTTTGTGTTAAATAAGTAGTTTTTTTATCTTTTAATATAGCTTTAATGGGATTGAGAGACTCAGTTGCCTAATTCCGTGTGATTTTTCTTTACTTGGTGGTCAATAAAATCTAAATTTTTATTTTAAATATGTAGTTTTTCTATCTCTAAAAGGAAGTTTAAGAAGATGTAGAGACTCAGTTGCACAATTACATAGTTTTTTTCCTTACTTGGGAGTCGTTAAAAACGAAAATTTTATGTTAAATAAGTAGTTTTTGTATCTTTTAAAAGAGCTTTACGGGGGTTGAGACACTCAATTGCCTGATTCCTTTTGTTTTTTGTGTAATTTGTTGTCAGTTGTTGTATCTTTTAAAAGAGCTTTACAGGGTTTGAGAGACTCAGTTACCTAATTCCGTGTGATTTTTCTTCACTTGATGGTCATTAAAAACGAATTGTTTATGTTAAATAAGTTGTTTTTATATCTTTTAAAAGAGCTTTATGGGGTTTGAGAGACTCAGTTGCCTGATTCCGTGTTGTTTTCCTTTACTTGATCGTCATTAAAAATGAAATTTTGGTTTTAAATAAGTAGTTTATCTATATTTTAAAAGAGCTCTTAGGTTTTTTAGAGACTCAGATGCATATTTCCGTGATATTTTTGTTTACTTGGTGGTCATTATAAAATAAATTTTTTTGTTAAATAAGTAGTTTTTGTATCTTTTAAAAGAGCTTTACGGGGTTTGAGAGACTCAGTTGCCTAATTCCGTGTGATTTTTCTTTAATTGTTGGTCATTAAAAACAAAATGTTTTTGTTATATAAGTAGTTTTTTTTTCTTTTAAAAGTGCTTTACTGGGTTCGAGAGACTCAGTTGCCTGATTCCGTGTGGTTTTTCTTTACTTGGTGGTCATTAAAACGAAATTTTTGTGTTAAATAAATAGTTTTTGTATCTTTTAAAAGAGCTTTACGGGGATTGAGAGACTCAGTTGCCGGATTCCGTGTGGTTTTTCTTTACTTGGTGGTCATTAAAAAAGAAATTTTTGTGTTAAATAAGTAGTTTTTGTATCTTTTAAAAGAGCTTTACGGGGATTGAGAGACTCAGTTACCGGATTCCGTGTGGTTTTCCTTTACTTGGTGGTCATTAAAAACTAAATTTTTGTGTTAAATAAGTAGTTTTTGTATCTTTTAATAGAGCTTTACGGGTATTGAGAGACTCAGTTGCCGGATTCCGTGTGATTTTTCTTTACTTGATGGTCATTAAAAACAAAATTTTTGTGTTAAATAAGTAGTTTTTGTATCTTTTAAAAGAGCTTTAAGGGGTTTGAGAGACTCAGTTGCCTGAGTCCGTGTGGGTTGTCTTGACTTGATTTTCATTAAAAAATATAAGTGTGTTTAAACTAAGTAGTGTTTGTATGTTTTAAAATAGATTTAAGGGGATTGAGAGACTCAGTTGCCTGATTCCGTGTTTTTTTTTCTTTACTTGTTGGTCATTAAAAACGAAATTTTTTGTGTTAAATAATTAGTTTTTGTATATTTTAAAAGAGCTTTACGGGGATTGAGAGACTCAGTTTTACCTTGTCACAGTTACATTTTCTTGATTTTTCAAAGTTCATTTTGAATTTCATTCGCTGAAATGCAAGAGTTGGAATATTTCAGTAGTGTTTGGTTGTGGTTTACCTTGTTACAATTACATTTTCTTGATTTTTAAAAGTTCATTTTGAATTTCTTTCTTTGTAATTCAAGTGTTTGAGTAGTTCAGTTTTGTATTGTTGTGGTTTAGATTGTCACTGGTACTTTTTCATTTTTTTTCTATGTTAATTTTGTATTTCTATCGATGAAATGCAAGAGTTGGAACATTTCAGTAGTGTTTGGTTGTGGTTTACCTTGTCACAGTTACATTTTAGTGATTTTTCAAAGTTCATTTTGTATTTCTTTCGTTTAAATACTATAGCTTTACTTTTAAAGGAGTGATTGTTGTTTCTTTCAATAGACAAAGAAAGAGTTACTTGTATTTTCCTACTAAATTTTTTACTTCTTCATTAGAAATGAAATAGAATTTATATGTAATAAGGTATATTGTGTTTTGTTAATTTAAAAATTTAAATAATATTGATTTTTATAATCACTATTATTTAATCTGACTATGACATTCAAGATTTTGAATATTTAATTGTTTGTTGGTTGTGTTATACCTTGTCAAAGTTGCATTTTCTTGATTTTTCAAAGTTCATTTTGACTTTCTTTCATTGAAAAGCAAGAGATTGTATATTTCAGTAGTTTTGGGTCGTTGATTTCAGTTTCACAGGTATTATCACTTTAAATTTCATATTTCATTTTGGATTTTTTTTGCTGTAATGCAAGATTTGGAATATTTTAGTTATGTATGGTCATGGTTTAAATAGTCAAAGATATAGACTACTGATTTTTCGTATTTAATTTTGTATTTCATTCGTTTTAATTAAAGATTTTTTGGTATTAAGTATTGTTTGGTTGTGGTTTACCTTGTCACAGTTACATATTCTTGATTTTTCAAAGTTCATTTGAATATCTGTCGTGGAAATGCATGATTTGGATTATTTCTGTTGTGTATTGTTGTGGTTTACATTGTCACAGTTACATACTCTTGAGTTTTAAATATTCTTTTTGATTTTCTTTCGCTGAAATGATAGAGTTGGAATAGTTCAGTAGTGTTTGGTTGTGGTTTAACTTGTCACAGTTACATTTTCTTGATTTTTCAATGTTCATTTTGAATTTCTTTCTTTGAAATGCAAGAGTTGGACTATTTCAGTAGTTTTTGGTTGTGGTGTACATTGTCACAGTTACATTTTCTTTATTTTTCAAAGTTCAGTTTGATTTTCTTTAATTGAAATTCAAGAGTTGGAATATTACAGTAGATTTTGGTTGTGGTTTACCTTGTCACAGTTACATTTTCTTGATTTTTCATAGTTCATTTTGAATTTCTTTCTTTGAAATGCAAGAGTTGTAATATTTCAGTAGTGTTTGGTTGTGGTTTACCTTGTCACAGTTACATTTTCTTTATTTTTTCAATGTTAATTTTTAATTTATTTCGTTGAAATTAAAGAGATGGAATATTTCAGTAGTGTTTGGTTGTGGTTTACCTTGTCACAGTTAAATTTTCTTGATTTTTCAAATTTCATTTTTAATTTCTTTTGTTGAAATGCAAGAGTTGGAATATTTCAGTAGTGTTTGGTTGTGTTTTACCTTGTCACAGTTACATTTTCTTGATTTTTCAAATTTAATTTTGAATTTATTTCTTTGAAATGAAAGAGTTGGAATATTTCAGTAATGTTTGGTTGTGATTTACCTTGTCACAATGACATTTTCTTGATTTTTCAAAGTTCATTTTGAATTTCTTTCGTTGAAATTCAAGAGTTTGAATATTTCAGTAGTGTTTGTTTGTGTTTTACCTTGTCAAAGTTACATTTTATTGATTTTTAAAATTTCATTTTGAATTTCACTAGTGTTTGGTCATGTCACAGTTACATTTTTGATTTTTCAAAGTCATTTGATTTTCGTGAAATGCAGATTGAATATCAGTAGTGTTTGGTTGTGGTTTACCTTGTCACAGTTACATTTTCTTGATTTTTCAAAGTTCATTTTGAATTTCTTTCGCTGAAATGCAAGAGTTGGAATATTTCAGTAGTGTTTGGTTGTGGTTTACCTTGTCACAGTTACATTTTCTTGATTTTTCAAAGTTCATTTTGAATTTCTTTCGTTGAAATGCAAGAGTTGGAATATTTCAGTAGTGTTTGGTTGTGGTTTACCTTGTCACAGTTACATTTTCTTGATTTTTCAAAGTTCATTTTGAATTTCTTTC